>NC_058404.1:145348109-145366361 GCF_002201575.2 Neomonachus schauinslandi
TCACAACTATACAGGTGTTGCCTGTTGGATTCCTAGAAATAGTCTCAGATTGAGTTTAGTGCATAGGGAGTATTCATGGGACAAAGGAGTACCCATGGGATTGACATTTGTGGAAGAGAGGAAAAGGAAGCAGGAGTGGGGAAAGGAAGAATTCAAGCAACAGTCCCAACCAACCTCATTGGAACCTTTGGAGTTAGAATGGCCTCTCAGATGTCAAGGCCTTTATACCCCACATCAATCAGCTATTGGGTATAGGACTTCCCTGTGGCTCTCTGTAACTGAGGCCATCTTTGAAGGCTATTTATAGATAGTTCCTTCAGCAGCTGAGGCCTCAATCCTTCACTGACAGAGGATCCAGGTGGTATATCAGAGTGTCACTACATTGGGATAAGATAGCCTGGACTGCTTATTCAAAAAACCTGACCAAACCCAACAAAATCTTCATCAGACTTTATACATAGCCATCTTATCATACTTCCTAGTAGCCATGACCTCCTTCTCAGGAGAAAGATGAATTTCCAGTGTAAATAGACAAGTGAAGAGGAGGACTATGGAAGAGAGGAAAAAGAAGAAGCTGAGTTTGTACTGAGCTCCAAATTTAGCTAGAATATTTTGGGAGAATATGTCCAGGAACATATGTTAGATAGGCATTTGCTGTTAGAGGGCTATTGTCATCAACTAATCAGAGATACACAATGCTGTGAACTTCTGGAGTACTTAGACACTGAACTTCACCTGAATCTTATCGAGCATTCCCACAGGCCATGCACAGGACAAGTATTTTACGTGATGCTCTCATTCTTGAGGAAATAGATAGGTAAATAGATAGATAGATAGGGAGATAGATAGATAATAGATAGATAGGTAGATAGATAGATAGATAGATAATAGATAGATGATAGATAGATATAAACACACACATCTGTCCTATTAAATGGTGTTTTTGAAATAGGAAGCAGATATTAATTGTGAATAAATAGTTGACTGCATGATCCAGTTTGCGTCTGTGGCTCAAACCCAAAAACAAAAAAGGAATGTAATCCACTCTTAGAAGACCTATATGTCCCTTAGAATTCCATAGATGAAATATCTATGACAACCTCTCAACGCTCTTTGCTTCTTTGCTGGCACCCTGGTACTCTTTAAGAGAAGAGTGAGAAACTCCAATTCTCCCAGGAACTGTTGCAACTGCAAATCTGTGCTGGTATGAGAATGTCCAACCCCAAGACCTTAGACCAACTCAGAGGGAACGTGAAATCTAATCCATATTCAAGAAAACATTATCAGGAAGATGGTCTTCAGATCCACTTGGAGCAATTTAAGTATTGGGTAATTCTTCTTAGCCATTGGGCCTTTTTGATTCTCCATGATCTAGATATATCAAAAAATGTAGCCTTGTATGATTGCCTGGGTTTTGTGGTCCTAGCACTACCATACCATCTCTGAGGAAACTCCAGTAAATGTATCTTTGAGAGCTTTGGGTTTGAGTGTCTGTGCTGGATTTTGTCATGTGAATTTAGACAATGTTGAAAACTACATTTCCCAAAGTTCTTTTCCCTCTGTGGTACAAGTTGACCAAAAGAGGAACCACATGAGATTTGGGAGGCAAAAGTGAAACAGAAGTCATTACCCTTAGAAGGTCACAGCAGTCAGACATGGAGACAAAAAAGACAGAGTATTGGCAATTCCCAACTTGTCCTCCCCTGCATTTGGCTCATCTTCCCAGCTGCTGGTTCTGCTGGCCAACTGTGACTCCAGGCCCTCCACCAGGTGCTTGCCTGTGGACCCATTGAGGCAGTAGCTACACGAAGGCAATAACTTCCCAGAACCAGCAATTTCCATGGACCTTATCCTCATTGTTGTGCTTTGGCTTTCTGAAGGGCTTGGTTTCTTGCTTTTCCCTTCAAGCTTTGACTTGTCCACCAGGCAAGTATTTAGAAAGTACAGATTGATGATGATTTTTTTGAGTCTCTAACTCTTGTCTTCCAGACTTTCATTTCCACAGGCTCCCTTCACATTTAATAAATTCCTTATTCTTATAAATTTTATAGTGGTTTTGTTATCCTGACAGAATCCTGAATGATATCCTTTCTAGCCAAGTAAGTTAGAGCAACTAGATATGATATTAGGGTCTACAAAAGGTAATTATCTTTCAGGAATGGAAGAGCTTCTTCACCTCAATCTCGACCATACCCTGCCTTCCATCTCCTCCTCTCATAAAGAGAGCCCTCCATCATCTCCACGGAGGAATCCCTGCCGTATGGGTACCTCAGATTAAGGTGTACTCTGTCTGTGCACATATTTCTAGAGAAAGCTGTTGATGGCAATAATTAATTACACAACATATGGGACTGGACATGTTTCCTATAAGCACTGCCTCTAAGACCCGGATACACCTACTTGAGAGGTCTTAAAACTCCTCCATGATGTTCTTAACAAGGAACGGCACAAATGACAAGAGAGCTAAGCATATGTCAGGTGCAGGTGTCATATTCTTCTTGAAAGTCAACTCCATATCATATATATGTCAGGTTCATATAAGACAAGAGGAATCTATAAATTTATCGATGTACAAGTTTATTCATGCCTGAGAGTCTTTGCTCAAAGACTGACATGGCCCTACAACCACAGCTAGAAGTGGAAAACTTCATCAGTGGGTGAGAGGAGGCTGACACATGGACCAAGCAGCATCTGAAGGAGTTGTAGAATTACTGGAAGCAGTCCTGAAGAATCAAGGTGTTGCTTGCACTAACATGAAGCCCAGACAATGTGGCCTGGTTGGATACTGAGGTCCATTCAAGCCCCTGAACATGACCCATGAGGATGTCTAGTAATCCTTTTTCTGACAAAACTTTCTGATGCATAGCACTATTTATAAGATTTGCATCTAGAAGCAAAGCAGGCTCAGGATGCCCTGGGAAAACTTACACCCTGATTCCTCAGAGCTCATTAAAAAGGGTTTGTCCTAGGGGTGCCTGGGTATTGCAGATCTCAGGGGCATGAGATCGAGCCCTGCCTGGGTTCTACACTGAGTGTGGAGTCTGCTTAAGACACTCTCTCCTTCTGCTCCTCCTCCCCCTAAAATAAATAAATCTTAAAAAAAAGTTTGTCCTAGCCCTTCCCTTTCATATAGATTTAGTACAATTCTTAGTGCTTCTACCAAGATGGGGCACAAAGTATTCTTTACATTGGATCATATTCTGCTTCAGAGCCTGCTGCCTTGCTGATTGAAAAGGTGTTTCCTCTCCATAAACTACCTGATAATTTACAGTGAGACCATGTACAGTGACTAGTCTTGTGTTTCTAGAGTGCATCCCTTAAATTCTTCAATGTCTTAGTTCATGCCTCTCCTACTCACTATCCACAGATAGAGGTTAAAAGGAGTGACTAACCAGACACAGAAAGAAAACTTCTGTGGCTACATATCAAATAAATAATATGACTATGTCATCCATCTTACAACAGAGAAACTGGCCTTTAACAATTTTTATATACCCCTTCTTCAATAAATATGGATTTCATGTCCACTGCTTTCTTCTATGCCTAGCATCACCATAACCTTTGCCTCAACTCAATTCCTGGAAGAAATCCAAAACAACCCAGAGGAGTTATGGACATCTCCTGATACAAGGCTTCTGTGGTTTTCATATCCACCATCACTCAGGCCCTGTAGCATGTGAGTCTTCAGTTTCTACAGCCAGACCTTCTAACGGATGGGTTGCCAATTTCTATGTCTATGACCACCTAAGTCAAATCCTCTGGCTACTTCCCACTGTCTGTCCCCCTCAAAGAAATTCCCCATACCTTTCTCTTATGCTTCCATTACGTGACAAATTGTATGGTCATTCATCCTCTTCACCATCATCACCATAACACTTTTCATTTCCTTCTTCAGATAAGTCCCTGCTCTTTAACTCAAATCTGGATCTCCCTTGAAGATAACAGTTCCCCTAGGCCCCTCTCAAGTGCATGTTTTTGTCAGGTAAATGAGAGTTTTTGTCTAATGACTTCTATTCTCCTAATGAAATAGGAGATAAGATCATCTTCTAAAAGTGATTTCAAAATATATCTTGAATCTAACCACTTTCAGCTACCTCTACTACTAACATAGTAGTCTAAACCAGCATTACATCTTGCCTGAATCTACTAAATAAGCATTCTGACTAGTCTTCCTACATCTTTTGGCCTCTTCCACATAAGCAACTAGGATGATCTTGTCAAAACACCGATCACAGAACTTTCTTGCTTAACACACTTCAGTGGCATCCTATCTTTGGGTAAAGACAGAAAGCCTTACAATGGCCTTCTATGATTGGCCTTTACCTGTTTCTTAGACTCATTTGGCAACATGCTGTTCATAGCTTTCTGACACAATGGCCGCAATAGCCATCTTTCAACTACTCGAAGCCACAATAATTCCTTTTATCAGAAGGAATTAGGGTAGGCATACTTTATCCATTCTTTATCTAGTGATCTCCTATTTCCCCTTATGATCTCAGATCAACCATAATTTCTCAGGAAAGCACTATTATACTCTCTTTCTTCCCTATAACATTTAACACAGAGTTTTTCATTAATTGTTTTAATTAATTAATAATTATTAGTTATTCTCATTAATTAGTATTATATTTATATTTGGTTATATGGATCATTACATTATCATATTATATTTATCATTATATTAAATAATTTTGGATTGATGTATAATGTCTTTCCCCCACTTAGCTTGTAAGCTGAGTAACAGTAAGGACCATGTTTATTTTTGTTCACCATTGTATTCTAATCCAGAGCCTAATACATATATAGTAAGCATTCAATAAGGATCTGTTAAAGAAACAAATGCTTAAGTTGACAGTTTTGAACACTAAGAAAGACAATACAGAGAAGAGACTCTGTGGCTCTTCATAATAGATATGTACCACCCATCACTACTTTCTAGCCTATATAAGAACAAGACTTCTGACTATAAAGTAGGAGCCTTCTACTTCCAGGTTTACCATTCTTGCATCCAAAATTCATTTTCACTAATCCCTATACACATGACACTGGAACTCCCCTCTAAACCCAATGCTTTGCAACTTACCCCAACTGCCAGAGACAAGGAGCCAAAACACACAGTAGGAAATGATCTGGACTTTGCCATTATTATAGCTAGCCTTGGTACTTCATCTGGTGGAGACAGTACTTAGTAGAGAAAAACACATCTGAACAACCACTGATGTGGACCTCCCGTGTAAGGTCCAGTGGTTTTGGTTGAGACACTGCTCCATGACCAAAAATGACGGTTATGTTTCCTACAGAAACAGGGGTTGAGTCCCTATAGAATAATGAAGTCGTTTGAAGTGGGAATGATCATTAGAACACACTTTTGAGAGCAAGCCAAGAATCAGAAAGAGGAAACCAAATACCAAAGTCTAGTTCAAAGGACAGGAGAACTGGGAATGGAGCCACAGTCAGAGGTTAGATGGACTATGGAATGAATGGGTGCAGATTAGGAACCAAGGAGTTGTGTACAAAATATCACAGTGAACAGATCAGAGTAGACAAATGCCTGGGGCCATGGCCATAAATGACTGATGTAAGGCACATAGGTGGACTAGAACATACTACCAAAGGGAATTGATATCTATCAGGGAAAACCCTGGGAAAGTCTTCCCTTCCTTGAGAAAGAAAGCCTAGGTGTTTATGCAGGGTCAGAAGGAAAATCCCTCTAACCAGCTTCCTTTAATTGAGGCCCCTCACATATTCAGCTTGTGACCCATACCCAATAACAATTAAGCTTTAATAACGAGTATACTTCTCTGGTAACTAATAGGGAGCTTCAGGTAATATAGCCCTTCTCACATCAGAAGTACTAAATCCTCTAGCTTCATTGTCATCTTGCTTCTTTCTCCCACTGTATTCTTGTGTTGACATAATTCATGACCTCTGACTTGTCTTCTAGCTTTCGGCCTAATATTTATTCTTTGTATTTGACAACAGATTGTTTTATCAACCTTTTTTCTTGGGCCATGCTTTATACTTACTTTTCACCTCTTTTTTCTTCTAGCTATTCCAGATAATTAACTAATCTACTTGATACTTACTACCTCTGGAGTCTGTTTTCCACCTTAAATCTGAGTGGCTGATGTCTCTACCTAACCTGCCCTAATCCTTTGCACTCTTAGAGTAGCAAGGGCAGGACTTATAGAATATACAACTTAATATGCATTTAGTTATTATCTTATAATTATTTGGTCAATTCCTTGTTGTTTCCTGTATTTGAGCCCTATTTTACTAAATAAATCTTAGCTTTCTTGAGGAATGAGATGATTTTATATTACCTCTCTGGTGCTGATAATATTAATCAATATACTGAATTTGAAATAATAACAAATTGTTGGTGAGGTGCATTGGGTATGGCAATGTATAACTTCATTCAAAGAAGCCTTCCTGAGAAGTTAAATGCTACCAAATCCCATTCAACACTTCTACAATTAAATTTAATAAAATACTGGGGTGCCTAGGTGGCTCAGATGGTTACACGTCTGCCTTCAGTTCAGGTCATGATCTCCAGGTCCCGGGATCAAGCCCCATGTCCTGGGACTGAGCCCCATGTCCTGGGATTGAGCCTCACGTTGGGCTCCCAGCTCAGCGGGTTGTCTGCTTCTCCCTCTCCCTCTGCCTCTCTCCCTGCTTGTGCTCAGCACTGTCTCTCTCTCTCTATCCCTCTCTCTCTCTCTCTCAAATAAATAAATAAAATCTTTTAAAAAATACTGTAATCTTAATAAGTAAGATAGTTTTCAAAATGATATATTTGTTTTTAAAGAACATACATTGTATCTAATCATGGACATTTATAATTGGAAAGACCCTCAGAAATTATTTAACATAATACCCTGTTAAATTAGAGAGTATCTCCTTAATGTTGATCTCTCGGCCTATGGGGGCAATCATTAAAACATAACTTAGTGAAAGAAGCCAAAGACAGTTTTGCTGAAAAAAGTGGCATTCAAGACAAACTGATTTATAGGTATGAGTTAGCTAGGCGAAGGGGGCACACAAAGTATGGGGTAAAAGCTGGGGAAGGAGGGGCGGAAGTGTCCACTGAGTTTGAGCAACCAGAACAAAAAGAGTAAGGGGAGAGTAAGGGCACAAGATAACCTAGAAGCAGCCAGATTTTGAAGACCTTGTTGAGGATTATAGACTTTATTCTAAGAACATTGAGAAGCCATTAACAGGTTTTACAAGTAGCACAATATGAAAAGATTTTCCCTTTATAAAAAACACCACTCTGGACTTTTGCTTCTGGTCAAGATGAGTAACCAGGATTAGATTTACCCTTCTGCCTGAAATAACTAGAAAAATAGATAATATTTATAAAACAATGGCTTTCAAGATACTGGTTTTCAGTCAATGAAAGACGTTTATCCCCTGTCAAATGAGAAGAAATAAGGTAAGCTATACCATAGTCCCAGCTTACTCAAGAAAGTTTTCAGGCTGCAAAGCAGGGAGGAATAACCCTGAGTTGAGGAGAAGGACCTGGGAGTCTGAGGAAGTCAAGTAGGCTAGCAGTGGCACGCATAGTACTGGGAAGGAGAGAACTACATGGAGAAAGAATTCTAGAGATCTGCAGAGAGTGCCTCTTGAATATTCAGGTAAGTATTCATTAGCACATGTGTGTGAAGAAGCTACCTGAGGCTGGGGGGAGAACCACCCAAAAGGATTAGAGAAAACAGTATTCGTAGTTCACATAGGGACTGGGATAGTGCCTGTTCCCAACAGCCAAAGTGGAAAACTTTATATTTTATATTTATATTTTTTATATTTCTATATATTTAAATTTTAGACGACATCATATCGGATACTAAGAAGAATCTTGCCTTAGTGGTGGGTATTATTTCATCATGGACTAAATGTTGTTCTGGTCCTATCTAACACAGGTTAGCAGCAAAATTTCTTAGAACTAGTAATAATAAGCAAATCTTAAAAGCAGCCAGAGGAAAAAGACTATCACATAAAGGAGACTAAAGATAAAGATGAGAGTAAATTTCTTATCAGAAGCAATTCAAGCTGATTATCTCAGCAGTCCTTGCAACAGCTATGAACTCTCTGCAGCTCTTTAGTGTTCATCAACACAGACTCCAGTGTCCTGGTCCACATAGGACACCCATATCTTTTTCATCAAGGTGACAAACAGCCACAGTAGCCAGGGACCTCCCAGAAAGGGAAATGTTGCTGTACCTCCCTCCCACAAAGAAACTACTGTGTCCTTCCGCAAAACTGGGGCTGCCATCCTCCCCACAACCTTGCAATTGCCCTGCACCCAACATTGGAGTACCTAAATATATAAAGCAAACATTAACAGATATGAAGGGACAAATAGACAGCAATACAAAATAGTAGTGGACTCAAGCTCCCATTTTCAACAATGGGTAGATCATCTTGACAAAATCAACAAAGGAACATCAGACTTGAGCTACACTATAGAACAGATAGGCCTAGCAGACCTACACAACATTGTATCCAATAGCAGCAGAATACACATTTTTCTCAAGCGCATATGGAACGTTGTCCTAGGCCACAAAACAAGTCTTAACAAACTTAAGAAGAGTAAAATCATATCAAGCCTCTTTTTTGACCACAACATTATGAAACAAGAAATCAGTAACAGGAGAAAACTGGAAAATAGAAATTAAACAATACACTCCTGAACTACCAATGGTTCAAAAAAAGAAATCAAAAGAGAAATTTAAAAATATCTTAAAGCAAGTGAAAATGGAAACACAGCACAGCAAAAGTTATGGTATGTAGCTAAAACACTTGTAAGAGGGAAATTCATAGTGATAAATGTCTACATTAAGAAAAAAAAAAAAGAAAGATCACAAATAACCTAACTCAAGGGAACTAGAAAAATAAGAACTAAGCCCAAGGTTAGTCAAAGAAGGAAATAACAAAGATCAGTGCAGAAATAAATAAAATACAGACCAGGGGTGCCTGGGTGGCTCAGTCCTTAAGCGTCTGCCTTCGGCTCAGGTCATGATCCCAGGGTCCTGGGATCGAGCCCCAAGTTGGGCTCCCTGCTCCGCAGGGAGCCTGCTTCTCCTTCTGCCACTCCCCCTGCTTGTGTTCCCTCTCTCACTGTGACTCTCTCTGTCAAATAAATAAATAAAATCTTTAAAATAAAATAAAATAAAATACAGACCAGAAAAACAATAGAAAAGATCAATAAAAAAGTAAGAGCTAGTTTTTTGAAAAGATAAACAAAATTGACAAACCTCTAGCTAGAGTAAGATAAAGAGAGAAGACTCAAATAAATAAAACCATATATGAAAGGGGAGACATTACAAATGATAACCCAGAAATACTAAAAATCATAAGAAACTATTATTAATAATTATATACCATTAGTAGTTAATAATTACACAACAACAAATTGGGTAACCTAGGAGAAATGGATAAATCCTTAGAAAGAAACAACCTGTGAAGACTGATTCATGAAGGAATAGAAAATCTTAACAGACCAATTATTAAGAAGGAAATTGAATGAATAATCAAAAACTACCCAGCAAAGAAAAGCCAGGGACCAGATGGCTTCACTGGTGAATTCTACCAGACCTGAGGAGAAGGGAACACTCCCAAACTCATTTTACAAGGTCAACATCACTCTGATTCCAGAGCCAGATAAGAACACTACAAGAAAAGAAAACTAAAGGCCAATATCCTTGATGCATATAGATACAAAACTTCTCGAGATAAATAATAAATAAATAAATAAATAAATAAATAAATAAATAAAGCAAGCAGTATCATTTGAAGGTAGAATGTGATAAATTAAAGATATGTAGGGGGCGGAGCAAGATGGCGGAGGAGTAGGAGACCCGGATTTCGTCTGGTCTCAGGAATTCAGCTGGATAGGGATCAAACCATTCTGAACACCTACAAACTCAACAGGAGATCGAAGAAAAGAAGAGCAACAACTCTCTCATCAGAAAAGCGACCACTTTCTGGAAGGTAGGACGTGCGGAGAAGTGAATCCGAGGCGATATTCGGGAGGATAGACGGCGGGGGAGGGGCCTCCGGCGGCCGCTTCTGGCAAGTGATAGAACCACGGAGCACAAAATCGGAACTTTTAAAAGTCTGCTCCACCGAGGGACGTCACTCTGGTGGCTAAGCGGGGGGTGGAACCCTCCGGGACAGTGTGGTCTCAGGACCCTCGGGGTCACAGAAAGACCGGGGGTGCCTGAGTGTGGCAGAGCTCCCAGGTAACGGAGCAGGGAAGCCGGCTGCAGAGGCGGAGCCCAGGCGCGGGCTCTCAGCTCGGGGTGGCCATAAACCGTGATCCGCGGCACAGTCGGGCCACTGCTCCCACAGCAGGGACCCAACAAGCGGCAGATCCAGGGAGACTCACCTTCCTCCCCCAGGAGGAGCTGCGCGGGAGTGCACCGCAGGGATCTGCTGGGTTTGGAGACTCCACCCGGGGTCGGGTGCCAGAGATAGAAACGCGTGGTCACAGGCTGGGTGAGCACGGAGTGCGACTGGAGACCGGGGAGATGGGAGTGACTGACGGCTTTTCTCTGGGTGCTCACTGAGAAGCGGGGCCCCGAGTTCTCGGCTCCTCTGCGGCGGAGATTGGGAGGCCGCCATTTTCACTCTCCGCCTCCAAAGCTGTATGGAAAGCTCGCAGGGAACAAAAGCCCTGGAGAGCAAACCTGAGCAGATTACTTAGCTGGGAGGGGGCAAGGGCGGGGCAATTCTGCCTCCGGCAGAGACATTTGGAAACCACGGCAACAGGCCCCTCCCCAGAAGATCAGCGAGAACAGCCAGCCAAGACCAAGTTTACCCATCAATGAGAACGGCAGAACTCCAGCTCTAGGGGACTACTGCACATAGAATTCATGGCTTTTTTACCATGATTCTTTAGTCTTTCAAAGTTAATTTTTTTTAACTGTCTTTTTTTCTTTTTTTTTCTTTTTGAATTTTTCTTTTTCCCTTTTTCAACCAACATCTTATCAATCCCTTTTTAAAAAAAAAAAAAAACATTTTTATTTTTCATTTTTAGAGTCATATTCTATCCCTTCATAGTAGTTACCCGTATTTTTGGCTTATATATATAAGTTGTTCTCTCTTTAAAATTTTGAGATAGTTTCTTCTAACAGATCAAAATATACCCTAAATCTCTAGTATATGGTGTTTTCTATTCCCCTGCCTGATCACATCCTCTCCCTTTTTTTTTTCTTTTTTTAAATCCTCTTCTTTCTTTTTTCAAACAACTTCTTATCGATTCCTTTTATAAAATTTTTTATAATTCCCATCTTTACAGTCATATTCCATCCCTTCATCATATCAACCCTTATTTTTGTACATATATAAGTTTTTCTTTCTTTAAAATTTTGGGAGGCACTTTCTTCTAAAAGACCAAAATACACCCCAAATCTAGTGTGTGGCACTGATCTATATACCAGCCTGATCATATGTGATCACATTCTGGTTTTTTTGTTGTTGTTGTTTTGTTTTGTTTGTTTTTGTTTTTATCTTTATCTTTTTCTTTTTTTTCTTTTTCTTTTTTCTCTATTTCCCTTTCTTTTCCCACTGCTTCAGGTTTTTTCTGATTTGTTTAGAGTATATTTTCTGGGGACGTTGTTACTCTGCTAGCATTTTGTTCTCTCATTAATCTATTCTCCTCTGCACAAAATGACAAGACGGAAAAAATCACCTCAACAAAAAGAACAAGAGGTAGTACCGACTGCCAGGGACCTACTCAATACGGACATTAGTACGATGTCAGATCTAGAGTTCAGAATCATCACTTTAAAGATACTAGCTGGGCTTGAAAAAAATATGAAAGTTATTAGAGAAACCCTTTCTGGAGAAGTAAAAGAACTAAAATCCAACCAAGTAGAAATCAAAAAGGCTATTAATGAGGTGCAATCAAAAATGGGGGCACTAACTGCTAGAATAAATGAGGCAGAAGAGAGAATCAGTAATATAGAAGATGAAATGATGGAAAATAAAGAAGCTGAGAAAAAGAGAGATAAACAAATACTGGATCATGAGGGCAGAATTCGAGAGATAAGCAATACCATAAGACGAAACAACATTAGAATAATTGGGATCCCAGAAGAAGAAGAAAGAGAGAGGGGGGCAGAAGGTATAATGGAGCAAATTATAGCAGAGAACTTCCCTAATTTGGGGAAGGAAACAGGCATGAAAATCCAGGAAGCACAGAGAACCCCTCTCAAAATCAATAAAAATAGGTCAACACCCCGACATCTAATAGTAAAACTTACGAGTCTCATAGACAAAGAGAAAATCCTGAAAGCAGCTCGGGAGAAGAGATATGTAACCTACAAGGGTAGAAACATTAGATTGGCAACAGACCTATCCACAGAGACCTGGCAGGCCAGAAAGGACTGGCAGGATATATTCAGAGCACTAAATGAGAAAAATATGCAGCCAAGAATACTATATCCAGCTAGGCTGTCATTGAAAATTGAAGGAGAGATAAAAAGCTTCCAGGACAAACAAAAACTAAAGGAATTTGCAAACACAAAACCAGCCCTACAGGAAATATTGAAAGGGGTCCTCTAAGCAAAGAGAGAGCCTAAAAGCAACATAGACCAGAAAGGAACACAGACAATATACGGTAACAGTCACCTTACAGGCAATACAATGGCACTAAATTCCTATCTTTCAATAGTTACCCTGAATGTAAATGGGCTCAATGCCCCAATCAAAAGACACAGGCTATCAGACTGGATTAAAAAACAAGACCCATCGATATGCTGTCTGCAAGAGACTCATTTTCGACCCAAAGACACCCCCAGATTGAAAGTGAGGGGGTGGAAAACCATTTACCATGCTAATGGACACCAAAAGAAAGCTGGGGTGGCAATCCCTATATCAGACAAATTAGATTTTAAACCAAAGACTGTAATAAGAGATGAGGAAGGACACTATATCATACTTAAAGGATCTATCCAACAAGAAGATCTAACAATTGTAAATATCTATGCCCCTAACATGGGAGCAGCCAATTATATAAGCCAATTAATAACAAAAGCAAAGCAACACATCGACAACAATACAATAATAGTGGGGGACTTTAACACCCCCCTCACTGAAATGGACAGATCGTCTAAGCAAAAGATCAACAAGGAAATAAAGACTTTAAATGACACACTGGACCAAATGGACTTTACAGACATATTCAGAACATTCCACCCCAAAGCAACGGAATACACATTCTTCTCTAGTGCCCATGGAACATTCTCCAGAATAGATCACATCCTAGGTCA
The DNA here is from genome assembly GCF_002201575.2 of Neomonachus schauinslandi. NCBI lineage: Eukaryota > Metazoa > Chordata > Mammalia > Carnivora > Phocidae > Neomonachus > Neomonachus schauinslandi. Next base: position 145,361,387 of record NC_058404.1, read on the forward strand.
TAAATCAGGTCTCAACCGGTACCAAAAGATTGGAATCATTCCCTGCCTATTTTCAGACCACAATGCTTTGAAACTAGAGCTCAATCACAAGACAAAAGTCAGAAAGAACTCAAATACATGGAGGCTAAAGAGCATCCTACTGAAGAACGAATGGGTCAATGAGGAAATTAAAGAAGAATTAAAAAAATACATGGAAACCAATGAAAATGAAAACACAACTATTCAAAATCTTTGGGATGCAGCAAAGGCAGTCCTAAGAGGAAAGTATATAGCAATACAAGCCTTTCTCAAGAAGCAAGAAAGGTCTCAAGTACACAACCTAACCCTACACCTAAAGGAGCTGGAGAAAGAACAGCAAATAAAGCCTAAACCCAGCAGGAGAAGAGAAATAATAAAGATCAGAACAGAAACAATGAAATAGAAACTAAAAGAACAGTAGAACAGATCAACGAAACTAGGAGCTGGTTCTTTGAAAGAATTAACAAGATTGATAAACCCCTGGCCAGACTTATCAAAAAGAGAAGAGAAATGACCCAAAACAACAAAATCATGAATGAAAGAGGAGAGATCACAACCAACACCAAAGAAATACAAACAATTATAAGAACATATTATGAGCAACTCTATGCCAGCAAATTAGATAACCTGGAAGAAATGGATGCATTCCTAGAGATGTACCAACTACCAAAACTGAACCAGGAAGAAATAGAAAACCTGAACAGACCTATAACCACTAAGGAAATTGAAGCAGTCATCAAAAATCTCCCAAAAAACAAAAGCCCAGGGCCAGATGGCTTCCCAGGGGAATTCTACCAAACATTTCAAGAAGAATTAATACCTATTCTTCTGAAACTGTTCCAAAAAATAGAAATGGAAGGAAAACTTCCAAACTCATTTTATGAGGCCAGCATTACCTTGATCCCAAAACCAGACAAAGACCCCATCAAAAAGGAGAATTACAGACCAATATCCCTGATGAACATGGATGCAAAAATTCTCACCAAAATACTAGCCAATAGGATCCAACAGTACATCAAAAGGATTATTCACCATGACCAAGTGGGATTTATCCCTGGGCTGCAAGGTTGGTTCAACATCCGTGAATCAATCAATGTGATACAATACATTAACAAAAGAAAGAACAAGAATCATATGATCCTCTCAATAGATGCAGAAAAAGCATTTGACAAAGTACAGCATCCTTTCTTGATCAAAACTCTTCAGAGTATAGGGATAGAGGGTACATACCTCAATATCATAAAAGCCATCTATGAAAAACCTACAGCGAATATCATTCTCAATGGGGAAAAACTGAGAGCTTTCCCCCTAAGGTCAGGAACGCGGCAGGGATGTCCACTATCACCACTGCTATTCAACATAGTATTGGAAGTCCTAGCCACAGCAATCAGACAACAAAAAGAAATCAAAGGCATCCAAATTGGCAAGGAAGAAGTCAAACTCTCACTCTTTGCAGATGATATGATACTTTATGTGGAAAACCCAAAAGACTCCACCCCAAAACTGCTAGAACTCATACAGGAATTCAGTAAAGTGGCAGGATATAAAATCAATGCACAGAAGTCAGTGGCATTCCTATACACCAACAACAAGACAGAAGAAAGAGAAATTAAGGAGTCGATTCCATTTACAATTGCACCCAAAACCATAAGATAACTAGGAATAAATCTAACCAAAGAGACAAAGGATCTGTACTCAGAAAACTATAAAATACTCATGAAAGAAATTGAGGAAGACACAAAGAAATGGAAAAACGTTCCGTGCTCATGGATTGGAAGAACAAATATTGTGAAGATGTCAATGCTACCTAGAGCAATCAACACATTCAATGCAATCCCCATCAAAATACCATCCACTTTTTTCAAAGAAATGGAACAAATAATCCTAAAATTTGTATGGAACCAAAAAAGACCCCGCATAGCCAGAGGAATGTTGAAAAAGAAAAGCAAAGCCGGCGGCATCACAATTCCGGACTTCCAGCTCTATTACAAAGCTGTCATCATCAAGACAGCATGGTACTGGCACAAAAACAGACACATAGATCAATGGAACAGAATAGAGAGCCCAGAAATGGACCCTCAACTCTATGGTCAACTCATCTTTGACAAAGCAGGAAAGAATGTCCAATGGAACAAAGACAGTCTCTTCAACAAATGGTGTTGGTAAAATTGGATAGCCACATGCAGAAGAATGAAACTGGACCATTTCCTTACACCACACACAAAAATAGACTCCAAATGGTTGAAAGACCTCAATGTGAGACAGGAGTCCATCAAAATCCTAAAGGAGAACACAGGCAGCAACCTCTTTGACCTCAGCCGAAGCAACTTCTTCCTAGAAACATCACCAAAGGCAAGGGAGGCAAGGGCAAAAATGAACTATTGGGACTTCATCAAGATAAAAAGCTTTTGCAAAGCAAAGGAAACAGTCAACAAAACCAAAAGACAACCGACAGAATGGGAGAAGATATTTGCAAATGACATATCAGATAAAGGGCTAGTATCCAAAATCTATAAAGAACTCATCAAACTCAACACCCAAAGAACAAAGAATCCAATCAAGAAATGGGCAGAAGACAGGAACAGACATTTTTCCAAAGAAGACATCCAAATGGCCAACAGACACATGAAAAAGTGCTCAATATCGCTCGGCATCAGGGAAATCCAAATCAAAACCTCAATGAGATACCACCTCACACCAGTCAGAATGGCTAAAATTAACAAGTCAGGAAATGACAGATGTTGGCGGGGATGCGGAGAAAGGGGAACCCTCCTACACCATTGGTGGGAATGCAAGCTGGTGCAGCCACTCTGGAAAACTGTATGGAGGTTCCTCAAAAAGTTGAAAATAGAGCTACCATATGATCCAGCAATTGCACTACTGGGTATTTACCCCAAAGATACAAAAGTAGGGATCCGAAGGGGTACGTGCACCCCGATGTTTATAGCAGCAATGTCCACAATAGCCAAACTGTGGAAAGAGCCAAGATGTCCATCGACAGATGAATGGATAAAGAAGATGTGGTATATATATACAATGGAATATTAGGCAGCCATCAAAAGGAATGAGATCTTGCCATTTGCAACGACGTGGATGGAACTGGAGGGTATTATGTTGCGTGAAATAAGTCAAACAGAGAAAGACATGTATCATATGATCTCACTGATATGAGGAATTCTTAATCGCAGGAAACAAACTGAGGGTTGCTGGAGTGGGGGGTGGGGTGGGAAGGATGGGGTGACTAGGTGATAGACACTGGGGAGGGTATGTGCTCTGGTAAGCGCTGTGAATTGTGCAAGACTGTTGAATCTCAGATCTGTACCTCTGAAACAAATAATGCAATATATGTTAAGAAAAAAAAAAAATGACGAAGAAGAAGGTAGCGGGAGGGGAAGAATGAAGCTGGGGAAATCGGAGGGGTAGACGAACCATGGGAGACGATGGACTCTGAAAAACAAACAGGGTTCTAGAGGGGAGGGGAGTGGGAGGATGGGTTAGCCTGGTGGTGGGTATTGAGGAGGGCACATTCTGCATGGAGCACTGGGTGTTATGCACAAACAATGAATCATGGAACACTTCATCTAAAACTAATGATGTATGGGGATTAACATAAGAATAAAAAAAAAAGATAAAAAATAAAAAAATAAAAAAAAATAAAGATATGTAATATAAACATTAAATTAACAACTAAAACTCTGTATCTCTTTATTGCAAATAATAAAGAGTCCTAGCTAAGAAGCCAGTGAAAACAATAAAATGGAATAAAAATTGAATAACTGTTCTAAAACAGAAAAATAAGAAAATGGGAAGAAAGAACAGATGGGACAAATGGAAAAAAAATAGTAAGACAATATAAATCCAAAGACATCAATAATCTCATTATACGTAAATGGTCTAAATAATCTAAAATGAGAGATTGTAAGATTTGATAAAACACAAGACGAAACTATGTTAACATATAAGTTAAAAAGAAAAGGATGGGAAAAAACAAACAAACAAACAAACACCATGCTAACACTAATCAAAAGAAAGCTGGGGTAGTCATATAACTATCAGACAAAATAGATTTCAGAACAAATAATATTACCAGAGCTGGAAGAGGGCATAAAATGGACAAATTCTTTAAAATACACAAACTACACAAAACTCATTCAAGAAGATATAGAGAACCTAAATAATTCTGTAGCTATTAAAGAAATTGAATTTCTAGTTAAAAACCTTCTCACAAAGAAAACACTAGGCCCATATAGCTTCATTGGAAAATTCTACCAAACATTTAAGCAAGAAATAATACCAATTCTACACAAACTCTTCCAGAAAATTGATGAGGAGGAAATACCTCCCAAATCACTCTGTGAGGACCACATTACTTATACCAAAACCAGAAAATAACATTATAGAAAAAGAAAGCCTCAAATTTATCTCATAAATATACATGAAAAACATCTTAACAAAATGTTATCAAATCAAAAACAATAATATGCAAAATGGATAATACATCATGACCAAGTGGAGTTTATCCCAGGAATAAACTCCACTCATATCTCAGCAATTTTAATTAGCAATAATAAAATTAGCAATTTTAATATCTAAAGCCAATTAATGTAATCATTGTAATAACAGCCTGAGAGGACAAAAAGATATGATCATTTCAATAAACACAGAAAAAGCATTTGAGAAATACAAAATCCAGGCTTGATAAAAAGTCTTGTAAAACTAAGAACAGAAAGGAACTTCCTCAACCTGATAAACAATATACATGAAAACCCTACAGTGATAAATTGAATGCTTTCTTCTGAACAAGAAAAGAATGTTTATCTTACCACTTCTAATCAACTTTGCACTGCTAGCTCTCATCAGTAAAATCAGGCAAAAAGAAGAAAAGGGAAAGGGGACGGAAAAGAGAGAAAAAGAAAGAAAGAAAGAAAGAAAGAAAGAAAGAAAGAAAGAAAGAAAG
>NC_058404.1:145366371-145629849 GCF_002201575.2 Neomonachus schauinslandi
AAAGAAAGAAAGAAAGAAAGAAAGAAAGAAAGAAAGAAAGAAAGAAAAAGAAAGAAAGAAAGAAAGAAAGAAAAAGAAAAAGAAAGAAAGAGAAGGAAGAAAGAAAGAAAAGAGGGAAGGAGGGAAGGTAGGAAGGAAGGAAGATCCAGACTGGAAAAGAAATATAACTCCCTTTATTCACAGACAACATGATTTCTGTGAAGACAAATTATTAGAACTAGTATGGGAGTTTAGCAAGGTTGCAGGATATCAGATTCATATACAAAAATCAATTGTATTTCTATTTAAAGTAGAATATCATTTCATGTGCTTATTATACATATTCCTTAGTGAATTGTCTAGTCAAGTATTTTGCCCACTTTTAGAAGGTAAAAATATACCTACCATATGACCCAGACATTTGAAAACACTCCTAGGGCACCTGGGTGGCTCAGTCGGTTAAGCGACTGCCTTCGGCTCAGGTCATGATCCTGGAGTCCCGGGATCGAGTCCCGCATCGGGCTCCCTGCTCGGCGGGGGGGTCTGCTTCTCCCTCTGACCCTCTTCCCTCTTGTGCTGTCTCTCACTCTCTCTCTCAAATAAATAAATAAAATCTTTAAAAAAAAAATTCTTAAAAAAAAAAAAAAAAAGAAAACACTCCTAGTCCCATCCTAATCTCAGGAACCTGTGAATATATAATGTTACATGGCAAAGCGGACTGGGCAGATGTGATTAAGTTAAGGTTCCTGGAATGTGGAGCCTATCCTGAATTATCCACATGAGCCCAATGTAATAATCCAAGGATCTTTTAAAAGATAGAAGAGAAAGAGAGTCACAGGAGATATGATAATGGAAACAGAGGTTGGAGGGATACTTCTTAAGATGAAGAGGCCACAAGCCAAAGAATTCAAGCAACTTCTAGAAGCTAGAAAATTCAAGTAAACAGAATTCCCCCAGAGCATTCAGAAGGGATGAAATTCTGCCAATATCTTGGCATTTCAGAGAAACCCATTTCAGACTTCTGACCTCCAGAATTGTAAGATGATAAATTTGTGTTGTTTTAAGACACTGGGTTTGTGGTAATTTATTACAGTGGCAATGGGAAACAAGTACCCTTGACTTCTGAAAAGATTCTTCTGTGGAGTCTCTATCTTTACTTGAATAAATTTATATTTTGTACAAGAATGGAATGAAATTGAGAAGTTGCTTATTATTGTATAACATCTAAATTCAATATAATATTCAAAGAATCATAAAATAGAGATAATTTATTTGATGAGTTTTGTCTTATAAAAATATTGATCAAAGAAATATACTATGAGGAAAGCAAAAAAGACAGTAACTGAAAATATTTGGGCTGAAATATTTATATATTTAATAAAACAAAATCTAACTTGAGAATATACTCCATTTGGAATAATTTGCTCTGAGTTTACCAGGTACCTATATTAACTTATAGAGAGAGTACTTTCCCAAAGAAAAATACTAAGATCAACAGAGGACTGTCAATTGAGAGCATCAACAATTTTAAATTTGTTTACTACAATGTTAAAGAAGTTTAGAGATATTTTTATTAAAAATTACAAACATAGCACCATATTAAAATATATTCTTCACAAGCACTGGGGTTGGGGGAAAATGGGGGGATATTGGTCAAAGGGTATAAACTTCCAGTTGTAAAATAAGTAAATTCTGGTGATCTAATGTACAGCATGTGACTATAATTAACAGTAACGTATTGTATATTTGAAAGTTACTAAAGGGAGTAGATTTTAAGTGTTATTACTACCAACAACTGAAAAAGGTAATAATGTGAGGTGATGGGGGATGTTAGTTAACTTTATTGTGGTAGTCATTTTGCAATACAGACAGTCTCCAACTTATGATTTTATACCATTGACTTTACGATGGTATGAAAGCAATACACGTTCAGTGGAAACCATACTTCAAATGTTGAATTCAATTTTTTCCCCAGGTTAGTGATATGCAGTACTGTATCATGTGACAGTGTGCCACAGCTCCCATCAGCCATGTAATCATGAGGGTAAGCAGCCAATATGCTTGCAATCATTCTGTACCAATATAGACATTCTGCTTTTCACTTTTAGTACAGTATTCAATAAATTATGAGATATTCAACACTATATTATAAAATAGGCTTTGTGTAAGATAATTTTGCCAAACTGTAGCTCATAGGAAGTGTTCTGAGCACATTCTAGGCAGCCTAGACTAAGCAATGATGCTGGGTAGATTAGGTGTATTAAATACATTTTTGACTTACAATACTTTCAACTTCGGGTGGATTTATCTGGATATAACCCCATTGTAAATTGAGAAGAATCTGTATGTATGTGTATCAAATCATCATGTTGTATACCTTAAACTTAACACAATGTTATACATCAATTATATCTCAGTGAAGTTAGAAAAAAATATATTCTTCAGAAGTTAAAAAAATACATGGTATAAGGGACGGATGTAGTCAATAAACTGATGAAAATGCATGAATATGTATAGAATAATTATTGATCATTATTTTTAATATACTGATAGTCAGTATTAAGCAGTTTGTTTTTATTTTTCTCTAGTGTATCCAGATTTATTTTTGAAAATAGTTTTTAAACAGTCTATTTTATAGGGCCACCAATATAATAAAACTAATTTGTCAGTTAATACATGTTTTAAATTATTATATAATTTTAATTTTTTGATGCTCTATTTCATTCTTAAAAGTGTCTAAGTCTGGCCAATAAATTGTATAGTCCCTCCAGGCATTAGGTGTAATAGTGACTGATTCCATCCCACTGCCACCCCTTTGTTCTCAGACCTATGTGTTCTGTTACTGGGAGAAACAGTATTTGAATCTTGTAAGACAGTATTTCCCAACTTGTTCCATGTATCATAAATGAGTTCTTCAATAGATCATTCCACCATTCTTTAAAGTCATTGCTTTATAGTTCAGTAATCACACAGGTTTATAAACCATTTAAAACCAGTGATCACATGGTTGTTATCCTTTTGCTTTAGTTCATTTACAGTAAAACTAGTTCTTTGGTCAGATGCAATGTTGTGTGAGGTTCCCTAATGGGGAATGAGGCATTCTGTCATTTTATAAATAGCTTTGCTAGAGGAAGTATGGCAAGCAAGAAAGACAAATACAGCTGCACAATAATGACCCATTCTATGAGGACAAATTAATGCTACTTCCGTGATAGAAGAAGTCAAATAAAATCAACCTATTACCAGAGGCCGACTGGTCCCCCTGGTATATGATGTTACAAATGTACAGCATTGGCTCTCTACTGCTGGCAGACTAGGCTCCCAACTATAGCAATAGACAGGTCAGCCTTGCAGTAGAGAAGTCCATGTTGTTCTGAGATCATAAATAACTTCTATCTATCTCTGCCATCATGATACTTTGTTCAGGGAACAATTGAACAAGCACTGCCTAACTGGGGAAAAAACCTAACTAACTGGTAGCCACAGAAGAGGTTATATTGGCTACCTACTTAATGATAAACCTCCCCGGGTGGCCTCTTTTGTTGTTATTGTTATTGGTATTTACATGAGATAAAGTATCCTCACACTTGCAGGATGCAGGAGTTCCATCTGCATATTGTTTCTCCAAGTTTATTTATCCTTCAATCTTTCAGTCTTGTTTTTCCCATGTCTCTGTCTGTCCAGCCAAACTATTAACCATTGCCCATAAATAGGCATAGGACATCGCTTGGACAAAGTAAACAAATTGGAAAAAGAGATACACTGACCAAAGTTCTTCCCCTTGGAGAATTTTCCCTTCTGTGTGTATTTCAGTCACCTCTGAATGACTGTAATATTACAGCATTCTGCTTCTGGCAGGGGCCGGCTCATTTTCCAGAACTATCTGCAAACCAGGCTTGAATTTTTACTTCCTAAGTCAACTGGTAATAGAAAATTCCCCATGTAGTCACAAGTATGGGTTGATGGAATGGTGGCAATATAGAAACAGTAGGCAGCTGGTAATGTGAACCACCTACTTGGTTGTGGTATTTACCAGTAGCTTCAGGACTAGCTTTGTTCCAATCTTCTATATGTCACTTCCAGTTGATTTTGCAGTGATTCTAGATGTATTCAGCTTTATGGCTTGTTAGATTACATAAAACCAAGTTTGTGATGGTTATCCAAGACCCCAAGTCCTTAAATTCTCATGGTAAGGTGTTAAGTCTCTACCAAGGCTCACAAAGCCAGCCAGGGACTGTTTCTCAAATGGAGAGTAGTTAATCATACGACATTGATCCAAAGCCTTAAGGGCCTACATTGTGATTCTCCTAATGGAGCTGGCCACAGGCTCCAAAGAGCATCTTCAACTGTTTTTGACACTTAATTACTGGTCATGCTACAGCATAGGCCAGCTAGAAATTTCTCTTGCTTTTGAGGACCTTTCAAGGTTGGTAATTTTCATTGAAGAAATTGAAGTAGTACATCCAATCATAGTATACGTTACTTAAAAAGAATTCAGAGGCTCATCAGGTGTTCTATCTCTCTCTTACTGATATGGATAAAAGGTGCAGAACTTTTCCTATGCACTGGAGAGAATATCTTAAGATGCTTAAGACTGCCTTATCCCCAGAAATTTCAGTGAGGTCACAGTTACCTGGATTTTCAATGGAGTTCATCTCCCATTCTCTGAAATCTAGTCACTAAGCCCAATGAGCACTCATCAAAGTAGTTGACCAGTGTAATGTTTTGTAGGATTATGAGATAGTAAATGGGAAAGGTCTCTGCAGAATAGTTTGTAAGCCAGAGCTGGAGAGCTAAAATAGATCAATGAAAATACATTTGTGTTACCACAAGTTAAAAAACAAGCACCTTCCAGAGATGTCTTCTTATCGAGATAGGGAAGAAAAGCCAGATTAGTAGCCTTATTCTAACTGCTAGAGGTTGTGTTGATTTGCTTTATTCAAGAAGCCATATCAGGGATAGCAGCTGTTACTAAAGTCACTACCTGATTATATTTACAGTAATCTACTGTTATTCTCTAAGATTCATCTGTTTCTATGTAGGCCAAGGGGGATAGATAAATGTGAATAAAAAGAAATCATTGACATTCCATCTTTCAAGTCTTCTATGGTAGCACTAATCCTGCAATTTCCCCAGGAATGCAGCTTTACTAATTTTGCTGGGGAGAATAGTTCCACGGGCTTCCATTTGGCCTTCCTCCTTAAATGTCCTCATTCTACAGGTTAGGAAGGCAATCCTGGTATTTCTACAATGTTAAATATATCCATAAAAGAACTGGAGAATTAACAAGAGGATGAGTTTGTGAGCCATCATGAGGCAGACTCAAGCCCAAACTCTAATTTATCACCTGACTTCCATAAGCAACCCCTCTGACTGGTAGATCATAGTGGCATTTCAAGTCCTGGGGATTCAAATATGCTAAGAGTCAGTGTCCAGTAAATTCCTGAATAGTTCCCTTTTCCCAGTGCACAGGTATAGTATTGATCCACTACTGTTGCATAACAAATTGCTCCCAAATTCAGTGGTTCATACACTTATTCTTGCTTACATCAGTGCATGGGTCAACTGCTCTAGGCTGGATTAAATAGGTTGGACAGCATACAAAAATGCCATTTGTATCTTCAAAAATCCAAAAAGACCCACGGGTGGTGTTCTTCTTTTTTAGTGGTAAGTGTGAATAGACTTGCCTGGGTAGGTCTAGTGATCTCAGCTGGGCTTATTCCTATATCTGTAGTTTAGCTGAGGTTAGTTCTGCTTTATGCTGCAGGTTTGCTGGTGTGGGTTTCCTCCACTGTCTCTTTTCTCTTGGATCAGTGAGCTAGCTGGGATGTGTTCTCATGACAATGACAGAGGAGCAAGAAGTCAAGTAAATGTGTGCAACTGCTTGCATAAGCTCAGAATTGGCACAATGTTACTTCCATCTATATGATGTTGGCCAAGCAAGTCATATTGCTGAGGGGGCAGGAAAATACACTCTGGCTATGGTAAGGACATAGCAAGAATGTGGAGGGAGATAGAGGTGAAGAAATAGGGTGAAGCATTAATGAATGTCTATGGGTTCCTCATGGAAAGTAAGGAGAAAGATTTATACCATGTACCTGTGATACACGTATCTTTCTCATGTGACCCTTTCTTGGGGTTCTTAGATCTAGAGATTAGGTAGAATATGCAATATTCAATTTTTAAGTTTTATCAGGGCCACCATTTTGCATAATTCACAGGTGCACAATTCTCATTGTAGGGGGTCTTATGCTCCAGGAAACTCCATCCGTAGAGACTACAATGTAAATATTGCTAAGAGCTATGTGCAAAGTGGCAACCCTGGTTATTCTTGTGAGCTGCCTATCTATTTATTTTTAAATTTAATTTTATTATATTAATCACCATACATTATGTCATTAGTTTTTGATGTAGTGTTCCATGATTCATTGTTTGCATGCCTATCTATTTAAATCCTAAGGAGCTTCATGGTCAATTTGCCATTACCAAAGATCCTTTCATTCTCAATATCAATTGTAGTCCTACACTTATGGAAATCATACCTACCTTGCCTCTGTTGCTTAAATGTTATAACTTGATCTGTGTTACTGTGGGATAACATCATTTTTATTAAAATCAGAGAGGCTTGGGGCAGTTGGGTGGCTCAGCTGGTTAAGTGCCTGACTCTTGATCTCAGCTCAGGTCTTGATCTCAGAGTTTTGAGTTCAAGCCCTGTGTTGGGCTCCACACTGGGTGTGGAGCCTACTTTAAAAAAAATCAGAGAGCCTCTTCATAGCACTAAAAAATTTTTTTGGCCCTAGATGAAAGATACTAGAGTGCTGAGCTTTTTAAGACTGCTGACCCTTTTATCACTGCCTTCTCAATATCTTCCTGAAGGGTGTATTCTTTGGGCCTTTCTGGGAGAAGTGGAAAATAGGAGAAAGAGTGAACATGATAAATCCATTCAAGTTTTCCTATTTCCTTAAGTCTTTCTATTCCTTCCTCTACATTTTGCTAAGGAAATTGTGATCTCAAATCCACAGAACATTGTCCATCAGTGAAAACACATTTCAGTCACTCAAGCAAACAAATGATTATAACTACTCCAAAAGAATTATACATTAAATAAAAATTCTGTATCAATATATTTGACTCTGTAAGACGCTCATTTGTTGTGATGAGCACTGGGTGACTTATGGAATTGTTGAACCACTATATTGTACACCTGAAATTAATATAACACTGTATGTTAAAAAATGATCCGTCCACTAAGGGATACTATCCAAAATATATAAATATATAAAGAACTTAGACAACTGAACACCAACCCCGCCCCCATATAATCTGATTAAAAATGGGCAGAGGACCTGAATAGACATTTTTCCAAAGAAGACACACAGATGGCTAACAGACACATGAAAAGACACTCAATGTCACTAATCTTCAGGGAAATTCAAATCAAAACTACAATGAGATATCACTTCACACTTCTCAGAATGGCTAGTTAAAAAAAAAAACACAAAACAAGAAATAACAAGTTTTGTTGAGGATGTGGAGAAAGAACCCTTATGCACTGTTGGTGGGGATGTGGTCACTGTGGAAAACAGTATGGACATTCCTCAAAAATTGAAAATAAAAATACCATATGATCCAGTAATTCTGATACTGGGTATTCATTCCCCCAAAATGAAAACACTAATTCAAAAAGATATATGCACCTCTCTTTATTGCAGCATTATTTACAATAGTCAATATATGGAAGCAACCTGTGTCCGCCCATAGATGAATAGATAAAGAAGTGGTACACACACACTAGAATATTACTCAGTTATGAAAAAGAATGAGATCTTGCCATTTGCAACAACACGGATGGACCTAGAAGGTATAATGCTAAGTGAAATAAGTCAGTCAAAGAAAGTCAAATATCATATGATTACACTTATGTGGAATTTAAAAAAGAAAACAAATGAACAAACAAAGAAAAAAAGACACAGACTCTTAAATACAGAGAATAAACTAATGGTTGCCAGAAGGGAGATGGGTGGGGGGGGATGAGTGAAATAGATAAAGTGGATTAAGAGGTACAAACTTCCAGTCATAAAATAAATAAGTCACAAAGATGAAAACAGGCAATCAGTTTGTAATAATGTTACTTGGTGACAGAGGGTGACTACACTTACTGTGGTGAGCACTGAGTAATGCACAGAATTATTAATCATTATGTCATACACTGAAAACTAATATATTGTATGTTAATTATACTTCAATAACTTTTTCTAACTTTAAAGAAAGGAGTGAGGGGGAAAATAATGGGTAATTATAAATTAAAGATTAAATATTTTGAAATAAAGATTATAATATAGAAAGAATATTTTAAAATTAAAATACTTTTTACTTAAAAAAGTAAAATGATCATTGATATAGTTGGAGTAATATTAACCACACCTGCTACTGTTTTCTACTGATTGCCCTTTTCCTTTATTCCTATTTCGTCTTTCACACTTTTTCTGTCTTTTGTGGTGTTAACTGTGCATTTCATTTGATTCCATTTTCTCTTATGTCTTAGCATATCAATTAATTTTTTCTTTTTTTTCTTTTTTTAGTGGTTTTCTTAAAATTTCCAACATACATTTACAACTAATCCAAGCCCACTTTCAAATACCACTATACCACTTCATGGGTGGTGTGAGTACCTTTTAACAAAATATTCCTAATTCATCCTGCCCACCCCTTGTATCATTTCTGTCATTCATTTCACTTATACACAAGCTTATATATATATATATACACACACACACACCCTACACACACTCACACATTAGTATACATAAGCAAATACTTTGTTGGTATTATTATTTTGAACCAACCATTATCTGTTAGATCAATCAAGAATAAAATTTTTTTTTATTTTTCCTTCAATTCATTCTCCAATGAATTTCTTTATGCAGATCCATGTTATCTATCTATATTATTTTCATTCTCTCTGAAGAACTTTCTTAAACAATTCTTACAATGCAGGTCTACTGGCAACACATTCTGTCAATTATTGTTTGTCTAAGGAAGTATTTCTCCTTCACTTCTGCAGGATAATTTTTCAGGGTGCAAAATTCTAGGTCAGTGGGGGAGTTTTTTTTCAATGTTTTAAATATTTCACCCCACTCTTTTTTTGCTTGCATGGTTTCTAAGGAGAAGGTGAACATAATTCTTATCTTTGCTCCCTGTAGGTAAGATATTTCTTTCCCTTGCTTCTTTCAAGACTTTTTCTTTATTTTTGATTTTCTTCAGTTTGAACATGGTATGACTAGGTATAGTTTTTTGTTGTTGTTGTTTGGTTTCTTGGGTTTTTGTTTGTTTGTTTGTTTTTTGCATTTATCCTGCTTAGTGTTCTCTGAGCTTCCTGGATCTGTAGTTTGGTGTCTGACATTAATTTGGGGAACTTTCTCAGTTATCATTGCTTTAAATATTACTTAAACCTTTCTCTGTTTTTTCTCCTGGCATTCCCATTACATGCATTTTCTACCCTTTGTAATTGTCCCACAAGTCTTGGATATGCTGTTCTGTTTTCTTGTTTGTTTGTTTGTTGTTTTTTTCAGTCTTTTTTTCTCTCTGTTTTTCAGTTTTGGAAGATGCTATTGTCATAACCTCGGGCTCAGCAATTCTTTCTTTAGCTGAGTCCAGCCTACTTATGAATCCAACAAAGACGTTCCGCATTTCTGTTGGTGTTTATTTTTTTATTCCTTCATAGAATTTTCATCTCTCTGCTTACATTATCGATCAGTTGTTGCATGTTGTCTACTTTTGCCATTAAAGGTTTTAGCATATAATCATATATTTTTGTTAAAATTCTTGGCCTAATAATTCCAACATTCATGCCATATCTGACTCTGGTTTTGATGACTGTTCAGTCTCTTCAAACTATTTTTTGGCTTTTAGTATGATTGCAGGTTTTCACTGAAAGTGGACATGATATACTGGGTAAAAGGAACGTAATAAATAGGTCTTTAGTAATGCAGGATAGGATGTGGGGGAATGGTTAGTGTTCTGTAGTCCTATGATTAGGTCTCAGTCTCTGTGAGTTTGTGCCACTGTGAACTTCAATAGTGCTTCTTAGCTCTCCCCTTCTCACTCCACCTCACGTGGGACAGGATGGCTAGAGTGACCTGGCATTAGGTTAGGCTCTGATAAAACCCCAACGGGTTGGGTTTTGGTAAAATACTTTCTTCTGAGGACAGGCGCTGTTAGGAAGAACATAATGCTCCAGTGTATTTCAAAATGGTTATTTTTGAAAGTAATCAGTAATATTAAATTTTCCTGCAATAGTCACTGTGAGGACCTAGTAAGGCTCGTGGAGGTAAAACTCATCAAAGCATGGGAGCCCCTATGATTGGATCCCCCTAGAGTTTTACACTCTCAGCTTTGTCCACACTAAGCCTCCAGCAACTTCTCAATTACACTTCAGGTTTTCCTACCCCAACACCAGTTGCCATGAAGATTTCTGCTCCAGTAAGTTGTGATTCTCTGTCCATTTGTCTGTGTCTCCAATTTTGGGGGCAGTGATTGGCTCTGTGACCTCACTTCTCTGACAGATCTAAGAGTTGTTGATTTTTAGTTTGTTCAGCTGTTTACTTGTTTGTTGTTAGGATGGAGTGGCCACTTTTAAGCTCCTTACATGCCAGACTAGAATCTCTGCCTATTTTTAAAACTTATTGTTACATGTGAAAATATAAAAGACTGGTTATAATTTACTGTATTTTCTGGGTTAAGTTATGTGATATAAAATACTTGCATATTTGAGGATTCAAGGTCACTGGGAGAATCTCTTATATGTCAAAGGTTTATTATACTATTTCTTGCATATAATGCACTCATAAACTATGTACTTTTTAATGAGCTATACCCAGTGCTCTAAGTAGTGTATATCACATAGTAGTTAAAAAATGTCTGTGGAATAATCAGTAAACGAATGAATAAGTTCCTTGGGATTCTGTCTTGTATTAGCAGATCAAACTTTTTAACAAGCTCAATTTGTCCTGAGAAAGATACATGGCAGGAATTGTTCTAATTTTTAATATTTCTGCTAGTTATTAATATACTTGCTTGCTCTACATCTGAACTCTGAAAACGTTTCTTTTGATGTTCAATTTGAAAGTAAAAAATTGGGAACTCACAAATCTCTACGTAGGAGTTGTTCTATGAAATAACCACTTTAGGTTCTCCAAACTAAGAACAAAAATTGTCAAACTAACAGACATAAAATGGAGGACAAAAATTAAATGTGTGTAGCTTATTTGTTTAATAACCAATAGTTAGTGCACATTATTTCATTGCAGATTTTCCTTGGTATATTTTAAATCTCAGACTGGCTTTCTCTTGCTATACAGGAATCTTTAAGTTTTCCATTCCTATATTCCCCTTTACCCAACCTAGAACTACATGCTATAAGCAATATGATTTTAATTTTAACCGAAATAAACTTTAAGATATGAGACATATTTTTGGAAGAAAATTTAGTGTAAAATATAAATTCATTATCCAATAACATTTAATTAAATTTGAATTGTGTAGCAACTGTATTCTACTAAAGTGACCAGTAGTAATCACTATTTGTGCTAGATTGCCATCCCCCTAGCCCTCAGCTTAACTATTTCTTACTTGGCTCTGCTTCCAAGCAGTAGACTAAGAAAATTTTAAGTTCCAAAAAAGAGTGATCGGACGGTGAAAGAGATGTCAAAATCATGTCATATGAGGAGTAACTGAAAAGAAAGAAAGAGAAAACTAGGGTCATTGGATGGATAGCAATTAAAGGGAGGCACATTTTTGTCTCAACACTGGTCTCAGATTCCTTCACATGGTCCACAATGCCCTGAATGATTTGGCTTTTGCTAACTTCTCCAGCGTCATCTTGCAAAAATTGTTCCACTCACTTCTTGTGTTTCAGCTCTTTTCACACAATTTGATACCTCCCCTTTCAGGACGTTTGTACATACACCACTTTGACCAGCAATATTCTCTATTTTTTTGCCTAAGTGATTTCTACTATAGATCTCAGTTCAAACATTATTTTCTCAGGGAAGCCCCACCCTCAAACAAAAGTCCTAGGTCAGGTTTCTCTTTTAGTAGTTATTTCATTTATATGTCTCTCACATTAGACTATGTGTCAAGGTATAAGGGACCATGTTTGTGTTTTCACTATTTTCTTGCCTCACATGGTGACTAGTGCATAGTAGGTAGGGAACAGATCCCAGGTGGATTAATGAAAATCCATTCTTATGTTGGATAAATTGTCCATTTCAACTTAAATGCCAATATATATAAATGTATCATATATAATATCATATATTATATGTTATATATTATATGACTATATATTATGTTATATATTATTATATGCTATATATATGTATTATAATATATATATGTTTTTGAGAGAGAGAGAGCACGTGCATGACCTGGGGGAGCGGCGGCAGGGCAGAGGGAGAGAGATAATCCCAAGCAGGTGCCACGCCCAGTGCCCAGCCAATGCCAGGCTCAATCTCAAGACCCTCAGACCATGACCTGAGCCGAAATCAAAAGCCGGATGCTTAACCGACTGAACCATTCAGGTGCCTCCAAAACAGTTTTTGAAAAACCACCAGATGAGCTGGGATCATTCTTTTCTCTTTGTAATAAAAGCTGAAAATTAAAAAAAAAAAAAACCCACCAGAAAATAGCAACAACAAAATAAAAACACGTAGGTGACAAAAGTGAAGGAATAACACTGGATAATAGGAATTTGTATAAACTGTGGGGAATTGAAGAAAGTGTGTGTTATGTAAAGGCATTCAAAATTCAAAGAACTTTGAAATGCTGTAATGACAGAATACAGCATGTCCATATAATGGTTTTGGTTATAGATTAGTATTTTGCAGTGCTTGTATTAAAATGATATATCCATTATATATTCAATACAAATGATATTATAGAGAATACATAATGGCATGAAACTATGCTCATAAAATAAGTTTAAAATAGCATGCTTTTTAAATGTTCTACAATGAACATGAATTGTTTTTGTATTCAGAAATGAATTTTTACAAGGTAAAGAAGTAACTCAGGTGGCAATGTGGAGGATAAAATGGAGTAGACTAGGACCAGAGGCAGAAAGATTGACAATTGAAATAGTATGTGTGAAAGCGGGTAGAAGCCAAATTAAGGTAGTAGCTGTGAGCACAAAGAAAGTAATTAGATAGGAGGACATAGAATGAATAGGATTTGGTAATCTTAGATCTGTTTAGGTTGGAGATAAAGGTTAAGGAAACATTAGCTTAAACACAGTAATTCCACTGATAACCCTGAATCTAAATGGGTTGGAGATAAGGGTTATGAATTCATTAGCCTTAAACATGGTAATTGAAATGAGATTCCTTAGGGAAAGAATATAATATAGAAATAGGGCAGTGGCCTGAATCATGGGGAAAATTGTTCAGAACCTAGGCAAGAAGAGGGAATTGTTTTATTGAGACCCCTTGGAAAATGGAACAGTTGATGTCAAATTCCACAACAGTCAGGTAAAGTAGGGGCTGAAAAGAGGCAAATGACTTTGACAATTAGGAATTAATCATAAATCATTACCTTCCTTAATAAAGTCAGTTTCTCCCAGGAAGGCAACTGAGGGAATGTCTCCATTGATGGTGTTGGTGGGGCACCTATAACTACTGCTTCAATCCTTGTTCTGTAAGATTCTCTAAGAATGGAACTATACCCCCCAGGGGACTACATTAGTCAGGGCTATTTTAATTGTAAATGAATAAAACCTACCTTAAAATAGCTTAAGGGAAGCTGTCAGGGGTGGGTGAGAGAAAAGGCAGAAGTTAGTGGCCACTTAATGGACAATGGATCTAATCCTGGATTTCAAATATTATCTGGACTCTACTCTCTATTGCTAATACCTGCTTTCTTTTGTCTTTGCTGTACGGTAAGATAGGCTCACTCCATGTTATGTGAGCAGCTCTAGCCTCAGTAAAATTTCATAGATAACTGGAAAGATTGACCTGGCTCATCTGCCTATCTTTATGACAAGGAAAAAAAAAAAGAGTCATATAATTGACAGCTTTATCAGGTAGAGAAAAGGCATTTCCTGAAGAGATGGACATACAAAAAGTAAGAGTTGGAGTCTTCTCCACAACATTCCATCCCTTGGCTACCTAGCATCTACACTTGTGCTTCTTCCAGTACATATAATTTCATAAATGTCCTAGCTTAAGACAATGTAATGATCCCATGGACAACTGAAATACTCTCCTGGGAAACATGCCAAAGTCTCATCCAATTATTGCATCTTGCTTGAAAATCAAGAGTTCTGATGTGCATTTCTTTTGGTCAGGTCTGGATGTAGCTCTTTGTGGCACAAAAGCCACAAAGAGCCGGTAAAGATAATTTTATTGGATAGTGGTATAAACTTAACAAGGTGAGTTAAGGGCACTCACACCGGGCTTGATCTCACAACCCTGAGATCATGACCTGAGCTGAAATCAAGAGTCCGACGCTTAACCAAGTGAGCCACCCAGGCATCTCAAGGGCACTTTTAATTAGCTAGTGGATGAGGTCCTTGGTCAGCTAATATAATGGTCCTGAGTTTGCTCTCTGAAAGGTGCTCCCTTATCCCTTACACAAAAGAGGGCATTGGAATTAAGCAATCACAGGCCCTTGTTTGCAAGAGTTGGTGTTTCTTTTTTTTTTTTTTTTTTAAGATTTTATTTATTTATTTGACAGAGAGAGACACAGTGAGAAAGGGAACACAAGCAGGGGGAGTGGGAGAGGGAGAAGCAGGCTTCCCGTGGAGCAGGGAGCCCGATGCGGGGCTCGATTCCAGGACTCCGGGATCACAACCTGAGCCGAAGGCAGATGCTTAACGACTGAGCCACAACAGTTGGTGTTTCTGTCAATACAATTCTCTTGCAATCTTAGTTGGCTGCTGGTCACTTTGCTTTTTGGTAACTGTGGTTTAGAAACCAAAAATGGAGATGGTATATGAACCTGTTTTCTGTCCTTAAGCAATGGGTTGCAAGGTTGGAATACATCTATCCTCCAGCCAACTAAATTTAACTACATATTTATCTATACTCCACTAAACTAAACTTAAGTATTTCTATTTTGGCCTTTACATCCAAAATTTTAAACTGAAGAATGAGTTTAGGGATAGTGCAGCTAGATTTTATCTGTCCCCTTGCCCCAAGTCACATCTCAGGGAATGGCTCCTCACAATAGGACTAATTTGTCAAACTTCATCAGACAGAATACAGCAAGAGATGCATGAGGTGATAAAGGATCAAGTTTTTTCCAGGGTTCCAATTATATCTTTTACTGGGTGTCCAACTCCCTACCTTTATCTGCACTAACTTTAGCTCAGGATAAAGAATATGGGTTTTCCAAACCTGCAAGATACAAGTTTATTTAATTCTCAGGCACATGGATTACTGAGTACACACAGAAAGAGTGTCTTAGATTCTCTTTCTTCTGCATTCAGATAGCTAGCTTGGACTGAAGTGCATCCCTTTCTTGTAGGACCTCACTAAAAGACCCACTCCAAAATCCTGACATTTTCCTATCAATTCTCTTAGAATTTCCATCTTAATATAGACATTGCCTACAACCTAAAATTCAACAGGTTGTTGCTTGCTATATGTTAAGTACTGCCAAACCTCCTAGCTAGGGCTAAGGAAACTTATTACTGTGCATCCCACCTAGACTCACTGGTTTTACATTTCAGACTGTGTCATTTGTTGACACCGGTACTATTTTATGCACTAATCAGGAATAAAAACAAGAACTTTGCCATTTTGAGATTCGTACTTGCTTCCAGTTTAACAGGCTGTTTTGAATTTCATATTAATTTTTTATTCAAATTCAGGGAATTCAAAGGTTAAGGTATTATGATTAGACTATTCTCATTTCTCCTCTAAGATTTTATCTGGTTGCTAGAGGTAAGTTCTTTACCATCATGGCATTGGCAGAGGGAAATATGGTTTGCTTGGTGTCTAAATTTGTTGCTGAAAGGTCTGTTGTTGATACAACTTATAATCTACTCTCTCAGTCAAAGTGTGATTGTTTTCCCTCTGCCCTTACCTCAAAATGTATGGATATTAGTGTCTTCTCAATAGGATCCTCTATCCAATCCATGGATTCATAGCACAGCCTCTGCCGTGAGTTTCCATCACCCTGTCCTGCAAGCAGTTAGGCTTATTGTGAACCAAGTTTACATACCTCTTAAGAAATTCTGTATTTCCTTTTCAGTCCACTGTCATCAAGAAAGATGCAGGAGTGGAGTGGTTATCAATATTGCCTGGTCCACTCTGCTTAAACAGAATATGTTTTTCTTCTTGATTGTAGTTGCCTGTGTTGGGCAAACTTCCTGGTGGGAAGCAGGGCACAAGCCATAAGCTCTGTTTTTGAATTCTGGTCTTCCTGGCAGTATCTGCCCTATTTCTTTCTTATGCAAGCTTGGGGTTGAACAGGTTAATGATTTGATTAGTAATAAAATTCCTTCAAAAATGTAGTCTTATGATCCATTTGCTTCCAGTAACCATACCCAAAGTTTGTTCTTTTTTTCTTTTTTAAGTTTATTTATTTATTTAAGTAATTTCTATACCCAACTTGGGGCTTGAACTCATGACCCTGAGATTAAGAGTCACATGCTCTTCTGACTGAGCCAGTCAGGCACCCTGACCCAAAGTTCTTTCTTATATAATTCTCAAACCTGATTTACTTCTTTGCTTCCTTGACCCCATGTCTGTTTCTCTAGAACTTCATCCCAGCCACCTTCAGGCCATCTAAAATAATGGCTTTGGATGGGAACACCAAAGCCTCGATATGTTCTTTGTTCCTGTACTGTACTCAAGGCTTCCCCCATTTCGTTTTTTACCACTCAAGGTCTAGAAAGTCAGCATTTCCAATCCTTCCAAGTATTCTTCTTTTTTTTTTTTTTTAAGATTTTATTTATTTATTTGACAGAGAGAGACACAGCGAGAGAGGGAACACAAGCAGGGGGAATGGGAGAGGGAGAAGCAGGTTGCCCGCAGAGCAGGGAGCCCGATGCAGGGCTGGATCCCAGGACCCTGGGATCATGACCTGAGCCCAAGGCAGATGCTTAATGACTGAGCCACCCAGGTGCCCCACCTTCCAAGTATTCATATGCATTTTCATTTCTGCCATTCTTTCCTTGAGCTTATCTTTTTAGTAAAACCTTGCTAAAAGCAAAATGTAAAATTCAAAATACACTATTACTTTTATTCTTTTGAACTATTTCCTCTGGAGCTAGTCTCAATAGATAGGTGATATGCTTTTCAATTATGCTGCCCCTACAAAACCTGGGTCTCCTTCTTCTGGCCTCCTATATCAATTTCTCTAACATCTGCTACATCATTACTAAGCCAATGCAACATATTTTAGATTACTATCCTACCAGTATTCCCCTTCTGGTACCAATTTCTGGATTAGTTATGGTCATTCTAGCTCCTATAACATATAAATTCTCAAATCTCAATTTTCTCTCTTATAATAAGTCCAAAAAAGCGTTTTTCTAATTTGGAGGTGGTGATCTTCTAAGTAGTGATTTAGCTAATCATGCACCTCTTTTGTGGCACTGGCATCTCCAACATATAGTTTTCAAGGTTATGATACTCACTTGCTACAAGCTGACGGAAAAGAGTAAAGGAGGATGGAAGGAAGTTTAAGCCTGGAAATGAATGCATCACTTCCATTCACATTTCACTGGCTAAAAGTCAACCACATGGCCCCAACTAACTGTAAAGGAAATTGGGAAATTTAGTCTAGCTGTATGTTCAGGAAGAAGAAATGTTTCATGAATGGTTAGTCAAGTCTGCCACAAGGCTCTAAAAAAAAAAAGCTAGTCAAAAATAACAGTAAGTCACTGCAGGCGCTCTGTCTATTCTAACAGGCTGGCTTGACTGTATCCTACTAGTCCCAACAAAATAATTCATTTCACTACTACGTAAAAGAGCAAGAGTTCCTTTTCTTTTAATAATGGGATTAAGGAGTATTTTTGACAGTGTGATAGGTACAGAAGTTAGAGTGTAAAGGGTTAATGAGTTAAATTCAGATAACAGAGACAATGAACAGAGACAATGAACATAGAATCCTCTTTAAAGAATTGTGAGGGAAAGGAAATGGAGTGGAACCATAAATGTGGAGGACTGAAGACAGAAAAGTTAATAAATGGAAGAGAAAGAAGCAATTGGAACTAGAGTGCCGATAATTCATCTCTGCAGGGAATGTCTCATTCCTCTGATACTGGAGAAAAGGAAAGTTCTGAAAGTATCTAAGTCTACAGCATTTGTAAAGTTGAAGGAGTTAATGCCTAATAGCATCAATCTTCTTTTGACTTTTGAAGTAAAGTCATATAATGAAATGTGGCTAGGACTTAAGACTGTAAAAAGTATTTTGGTGGGAGGGGAAAAGAAGGTGCTGATGGATATACAGCTGAGATTCTAGAACCGATACCTGCAGTGGTATGATGTACAATGTAGTGTAATGTTCTGCACAGGAACTCAGCAACCATTGTAGGAGAGGAACAGGCAGATAGTTAGCTTAGTGTGTATATTTACTGTAGCACTTATTATACCAAACAGCCCCTGGAAGCAGAGACTTTGATTTCAAAAACTATGCACACAGTAGGAACATGATGAATTTTTGTTTGAATGAATTGATTCAGTCATTGCCAATTCTGCCATAGTACTCTGTAGAGTACTGGCAACTGCCCACATTTCATATGGTATGCCAATGCTAAAAAGAAAAAAAAAAATGCTAAAAAAAAAATTCAGGCACACTCAATTAAACTTAGCAGTCTTAAAATGGCAACTATGTCAGCTGAGACATACTTTTTATCCTGTGCCAGTACATCTGCCTTTGATGTTTTCATTTTCCTTATGCCACTGTACTCTTATTGGACCAGAAAGGGATAATTCTGAGTTCAATAAGCTACGCTATTATTTCAAAAGTCCTGGACGTCCTTCATACATCTACAAATGAACTCAAAACCCCCTTCACCATATTCCTTCCAAGAGATGCACAGACAAGGATGATTATTTATAATGCTCACTCCACAGATAAAAGCTGAGTCGGTGAGGGCTGGAAGAACTAAATCAGGGTCATTCCGTGAATCGTCTGCAAACTATGGCACAGATCCTGCTTCCTTCTCCTGTCTTCTCCCCTTTGGAAACTTCAAAGTTGTGGTAATCTCAGCCATCACCTAATCAAACTCCGTATCACACAACTGTAAACTCAGGCTCAGGAAGTCTGTAAAACTTAGGCAAAGAGGGCTCTTTCCCTTACACGACGCCATCTCTCAAAGATCCAAAGCCCTAATCACGATTTGGCGGTGGAAAAAATGGCCAGAAATAAAACTACATACGACAGTCCAGAAAGAGGTCCCACCTCCCGGATCTGGCGGTTCTGGCCTCCTGCTAACAAAGTGTCAGGAGCGCGCTTCCTCACCGGCTTCCCACCCGACCCCGGCCGCTCTTCTCCAGCCTGCCCTCCCGTCCGCCCGCCCGCCGGGGCCCAGAACCCAGCCCTCGAAATCTCACTTTCGTCTTTCGGCCACCCGCGCGCCACCGCTCTGGCGACGGCTGATGGCGTCACCCGCACTTCCGCCTGCGGCTGCGTTCTAGTCAAAAGCGAGGAAGGAAGAGGGGAGGTCTGAAGGGCTGTATGTGTGGGGGAAATAGCGAGGAAAAAGAAGAAATCCGGGCGCTCGCCGGCGCTACGACAGTAACCGCGGGCTTCTTCTGCCCCCGCGGTCCCCCCATCGGAAGTCGCCCTAGGCACACTTCCCTCGCCTCTCCGTAGTCTCCCCTCCTCTGGGTCTCCCGACACCCGGCTCTCTCCTTACGCCTCACCCCCTCCCCTTTGCTCCCTCACACTCCCTCCCTCTCCCTCCCTCCCATCGTCAGGCTCCCCGCCCTTAGTATCGCGAGACGAGGTGAGAGCTGGCGGAGCGGCGGCGGCGGCGGCGGCAGTAGAGGTGACCGAGGCGGTGGCGGCGGAGGCGGCACCGAGCGCTGTGTCGGCCCCGGTGCGGCCGAAGTCGCGGTAGAGCGTAGCCCCCACGCCCCTCCCCCGTCCGCGCCCTCCCTCTTTCCCTGGGGATGGAGAAGGCGACGGTTCCGGTGGCGGCGGCGGCGGCGGCGGCTGAGGGAGAAGGGAGCCCCCCGGCGGTGGCGGCCGTGGCGGGCCCCCCCGCGGCGGCGGCGGCGGCGGCGGCGGAGGTCGGCAGCGGCGTTGGCGGCGGCAGCGGGGCTCGCTCGGCCTCTTCTCCTCGTGGGATGGTGCGAGTCTGCGACCTACTCCTGAAGAAGAAGCCGCCGCAGCAGCAACACCACAAAGCCAAGCGTAACCGGACTTGCCGACCCCCCAGCAGCAGCGAAAGCAGCAGCGACAGCGACAACAGCGGCGGCGGTGGAGGCGGCGGCGGCGGCGGTGGAGGTGGCGGCGGCACCAGCAGCAACAACAGCGAGGAAGAAGAGGACGACGACGACGAGGAAGAGGAGGTTTCTGAGGCAAGGGCCTGGTTTCAAAGGAAAGAGGGAGGAAGGGACCGTAAAGGGTAGGGGCTGAAGGTGGGAGGGGACTTACGGTGGGACAGATTCCTGTGGGTTGATCTATCTTAGCGGCCAGGCTTTCCACTGCCCTCTTTCTTTCCCCGGCCTAAATCGTGAGGTGTGGGGATGTGGGGGAGGGTAGCTGACACGTGGGGGTGGGAGGATCACAGAGCCCACAGAGTTGGTGAACAGCAGGTTATCCTGGGATGGTTCACACGGTTAAGGATGGAGGGAATTGGTTAGATTCCCTCTTTGCACACCCGGCGGGGTCTGACTGGGGTCAGTAGGGCCATGTTATTCCTGGGGCGGGGGCGGGACCAAAGCGGGAGGGATAAGATAATGGGTAGCTGAGTCTCTTGGGGAATGACTAGGAGGTTGGTAAATTTCTCCCACTTGTGAGGTGGTAGGGAGCAGTTTTGAGGGGAGGTAGGGTTGTAATGGACTCAGAGCTAAGTATTTGTGTATGTGAGAGACACGTGAGAAGCTGTACTTTTCCATACTGTTCTGCAGGTTTTTGGTGTTTTTTTTTTTTTCATAATTATTGTGGCTGCTGAAGTAGCCTTTAGTTCTTTGATCTCTCAGGGATTTTGGATGAATTGATCTTAGATCCATATACATTTATATATAACTCAGTGGCTGAAAAGTATATTTGACTCTTACATGTATATACATATACATCTTCAGATGCTTCCTTAGTGAGGAAAAATTAAGCCAGGCTGTGTCGTTTTCCAGATAATATGGGACAGCTGAAGAGTGCTTTGAAGCCAGCGTTGGTTGTGGTGAGTTGGAATAGGAAGGCCTCTTGGTTTGTCCTAGTGATCTGGTTTCATAACTGTTTATAATTTTTCCTGGGTCCACAGACAGGCGGCGTTGCAGGACCTTATTCTTCAAAGGCCACATATAACCCAAAAGCTCAGTAAAACATACCATACTGACAGAAAAAACTAAGAGTTAGCCTTATTATCAGCTCTTTTGTAACTCTCTTGTCCACTCCCTGAAATGGAAGCTAGAAAATCTTGGAGAACGAAGTTGTAACTTAAGGCAGCAGAAGGAAAACAGCTTTAAAAGCTGATTTTAAATCTTTTGTAAGAGAACAACTGAATTATCTAGAAGTACCACTTGCCATTTATTCTCTTCCACAGAGTTTATCTTGGTGCAAGGCTTGTTTTTTGAAAATTGTATTATTGGATCTTGAGTTCTGTTCAAATAGAGAAATACCTTTTAAAGAGTTTGAGACGTCTATTGGAAGACCATATTCTCTTTTACCTCAGATTGGATGAAGTTATATAGGTAGAGATGTAATAGTTCAAGTATGTATACCAAAAAGATGGACACTCCCTGCTATTCCATTATCCTATTGAATTCTGAGAATAGGTTTGTGTTGATAGATTTTGTATTGATTTTAGTTGGACCTTTCCGTATAGGGTGTTGCTTGGGCTGCATTTGAAACACTGAAGAGGAGGATGTGATGGGATTCTTATTTCCAATAAAATCTATTATGGTAGTGAGAATCTTTCATTTGTATGATTCTTTGCAGAAATGAGAAACATTTTAGAAGTAATCTAGTTCAGCCTTTTTATTTTAAAAATGAGGAAAACAAGGCTTAGAGGAAACTGTGGTGGATAGTAGCAGAAGTAGAAATCAAAGTTTTCTAATGGTTCAGACCAGTACACTTATGACAGCTTATTTCCCCGCCTGACATCTTTGAAAAATTAGGCAGTAAATTGCAAGGTAACACAATCATGCAGCTGTGGGCAGAATGCCAGTATTTTATTAAGATTTTAAATTCTCCCACAAAATATCAGGCTCTGGCTTGGAACTTGGTATAAAGTCGAGTGCAGTACTTACTGGAATATTATGCTGTAAACTTCATATACCTAGGTAGTTTTGTTCATTGGAATTTGGCCTAAGAAGCAAAACTTTTAGTAAGTTTATAGGTGTGTTAATTTTCTGAGTCAGGTTTATTTTCCTCAGAAAATGGGAATGATACATGTTGACTTTCATCAACTAGGGGAGTTTCTTTGTTTTTAGTATGCCTTATTTTGTGCATAGTGCTGTAAACAATAGGTTTGTCAATTGTGAAGATGAGTCAGGAGAAATAAGTGTAAGAAAGTGCAGCCATTAAAAATAAATCTATATAGGTACATGATGAGGGATGAGCTGGCAGAAAGGAGTACAGTATGTCTCCGCACCTGCCTCTATCCTTGACCAAAATAAAGAAGTAAATAAACTTCACAGTCACTGTACACCTATAAGCTAAATGGATGAGTTGTGCAGTGTTTTTCATTTCATTATCATTTTATTGACATGTCAGCAGAAGTTTAACTTTCTAGAGCTAGGGAATCTTGTGGTTAATACTCATTGTATTTAAGTACATTTTCTAATTCATTCTGTTATTGGCTACACAATGAAAAATGTGGATAACATGATCCTTGAGATTATCCTTCTAATAAAAGTCATCAAAAGGTTAAAAAGGAGTATGAAAGGTTATAGTTTCTGTATATAGTTGTGGTTTCAGGTACTTAACCTGAAAAATTGAAGGATAATTTAGCAAAAATATATACATTTGCTGTGAAGAAATGTCAGCTGGATATTCTCTATATCTGCTGAAAGAGGAAAAGTTGGAAGGAAAGGAGATTTAATTTAAATAAGAGTCTTACTTGAATCTTGAAGAACAAGCATCTAATTCTTATTAAATGTTGGAATAGCTTATTGAGAATTGGATTTTTCTCTTCAATGTCAGAATAGGATAATCATGTTTTAGATAATTAATGTAACTTCGGCTATACCTGGAAACAAAAGTATAAGACCAAGAGCTCTCCTTTTCCCTCTCCTACTCTCCCGCCCTCCCATTTGACTCAAAAATCTTAGATCAAAATGAAAAATGCGTAATTGCCTTGGCTTTCAGTGAGTGACTAATATGGAAAATACACAGAAATGTATTTCCTAACATAAAATTGTAATGCACTTCTTTTCAAATTAGTGACTAAATTGCTTACTTGAATATTACAAGAAAAAAATGTTAACATTGCATGAGTTGATACTCCATTTCAGAAGAAACATGCATTCTATTGAATGCATTTTGAAATGTAATTGGATATCATCAGTGTTTGCTAATGCAGAATTCAAAGGGGAAAAAATTGGCTATTAAAGGTAGGATTCATGTTCAAAAGTAATTTTTATTAAAGATGAATAAAATGTAAAGACAATAGGAGTTTTTCAGAATTCCGGCTATTTTTGGTAGGTAACTTGAGGCTTTAAATTTAAGAGACAAACCTAGTGGTGAAATTTTAGACAAGGGGAGCTCCCAGTGCATAAATTAGTACTAACTTACTCACTTTTGAAAGGATTTGCAAGGCCAGGAAGAATCCGTTTGTAGACATGGAAGAGGTAGGGTTGAGAATGAGAGAGAAAGAAAAATTATTTCAGTAGATTTTGTTCCCTCAAATTCACTTCTAAATCTTCTTGTTGTTGTTTTTTAATGGAAAAATGCCATCCAGGTTCCTTTGTTATAATGGTAGAATCCCAGATGAGTCCAGAGAAGCTTACTTGTTCCCCAGTTTCATCTCTTAATTGATAAAGCAGTATTTGTAAACTAGAAGTTAAGCTCTTTGAATAGTTCTGTCGTAATTATCTTGTCTCCTAGTCTGCTTAAGCACAATACTTGATAAAAAACATTTTCAGTGAATAACTAGTACTTAAGGAGAATCCAGAATTCATTTAGGAAACCAAGAGAAGGAATAGTTTCTCCCTTCTTGGATCCAGGGCTGCCAAATAGCTGAAGTTTGTATTTCAGTATCTTTCAGTTACTAATTACTTCTCTTAGTGACAGTCCTCTTCAGTAGGGATCCTCTTCCATGGGTATTAACAGGGAAAGCCAGTTAAGCCAATATATATTGATTGTTGAATGCCTGATAAGTACCTTAAGTGTCCTAGGTATATTTACATTTTAAAAACATAGGAAATTATTACTTATTCAGTGTCTACTGTGTGTCAGATCTAACATAATGGTTAAGAGCATGGACTAGAGCTTAGAGTCAGATATGATCCATCACTTACTAGCTTTGTGATCTTGGACAAGTTACTTAACCTCTCTGCACCTCAGTCTCCTCTTATGTAAATGGTGATAATGTAGATTCTGTTGTATATCATTGGTATGAGAATTATTTAAATAAGATAATACAGGTATCATGTATTCTCATTTTATTTTCACCATATCCCTATGAAGTAGGTGTTCTCATATTTGTTTCGTTATTCAATACACGTTTAGAGTTCCTACTATATGCTGGGCATTTTGTTGTACTGGGTAAGTAATGGTGAGCAAAACTATTTTAAGACACATTGATTTAAAAATGCAGCAATGATTAAATACAGGTTTTGGGAGGTACGATAGTGCGAGTAAATGGTTAAACATAGATCCTAAATAAAATGGGTGAGTTTCAGAAGTATACAAATATACTTGAGTTGTTAATTTGGGATCTAGATAGGCTGTGAATACCTGAAATTAAACCCAAGATTTTGTTGAAGGTGCTTATAAAGTGTTTTATTCTTTCTTCCCTACCCCCATAGTGTGTGTGCAGAACTTTTTATAAGATTCTCAGAGAGATCTGTGACTGCCTCCTTCTTCCCTCCCACCTTGTTATTTTGAAATATTCTCACTGCAGTAGTAGTGGGGAATCAGGCAGGCATTTATGTGCATTGTTTAGAATTGGGAAACTACTTGTAACCAAGGTAATGTAGTAACACAGAAGGTCTATATGTGTTGTGAAGTCCAAGACTTAACTTGTTCTTTCTGGTAAACTAGCTCTATGCTTACTCTTGTCTTAAATCCTCATATTTTGCCTTTTAACTGTTTAATTAGTGAAGCCGCTTTCATCTAGTCTGCTATGGACTATCAGATCTGAAGATGTGATGAAGATGAAACCTTGCCTTACACATCTTTATATCTCCTCCTGCACTGTACCATATATGTTATATAAGTCCTAGTGTCTTAACCTCTGCTAGGCTTTGATGAAGTCAGATCTCTGAAGTAAAAATAAATAAGTAATAAATGAAAAAATATTTCTTCTTTAACCACTTACTCTGGAAATATTTGGAATCATCAGAGGAATACATTTTAATTCCCTGAAAGTTTCGAGACTATTTACTAGACTGCTTCTACTGGTGTCCAGTTATACCATCTGGTTGACTAGAAGTCTGGTTGACTAGAAGTTCAGTTTTTAGGTCTTTGAGGCAGCATATTTGCATTTATGGCAGTAGTTTACTCTGCATTATTATAAAGATGATTTAGTGGGTTAGGAAATGTATATGTAATGAATTTCCATATAATTTTTACATACTTGACCGTAGATGAAGAAAATTTCACTTCATAGTAGTATATGAAGTAGTGCCTGTTGATACCACTTATGTTTTTGTTAGGACCAATAGAGGGCACCAACATCCATGGTAATCTATGCTCAATCTGACTAACTTCCTTCAACTTTCACCTTTTGGGAAAAAATCATTAGGAAATTGAAGGTGAAGGGTAAATATGAATACCCTTCTGGTCCCTGGAACCTTACCAGTCTGGTAGTTATGCCTATCCACTTGCCGCACAGAATCAAAACACCCTTCCTCACGTATGGTGTTTAACTTCTTAATGTGTATATATTTTTGTCTTTAAAAATATCTTTTCCAGTCATGAGGGGAAGTGGAATTGTGGAACGAAATAGGTATCATTTTATCATGATTTATAATTTAGGTTTTAATTATTGAAAAGAGACATGTTGGATTTTATTTTTCCCAAAAATGCTTTGAAACTCGACATTAGTATAGACCTGATTGAAAGCACAATGCAGATTGCCTTCTGTTATTTTATAAAACTCATAAACATTACCTTGATCTTTTAAAAGAGTTGACTTAGGTTTACTTCTGGGTGAGACTAGACATAAAAGAGGGTCAGTTACCAAAAAATGTAAAGTTCATAGTACTTTAGGAATTCCGTTTGCACCCAATATTATTTAGTATGTTTATAAACAATTTTGACAATATGATGAAATCCTTCTCAAGGTGTACGGATAGGTCAGACTGAGTTGTGTTTAATGAAATAAGATTGTTGAGAATAGGTTAAAAATGTTAAATAGGTTTTTATGAGTCATGGGTAAAAAATGTGCTTTTTTGGGGCAAATGATCTGAAACAAAGCATATTTTTTCAGTATGGTGTTGAACAAGATGAAATGAGGTATTGGAGAATCATAACTCTTAAATAATTCTTTGATACATCTGTACAAAATAGATTATATATATTTCTGCCTGCTGTACCATGAAAATGATGATTCAAACTAAGCAAGTTCTAGAGTGGGATAGTTAAAAAATGATTGGAGGGTTAGGGATGTAATCCATGATCAAGGAAAACTGCAGATTATACTTAATTATATTCTTATTGCTTGTTATTTAATGTTCAGATTAATCAGTTACTCAAACTTGAGTCATGGAGAAAAATGTGAGGTGTGTTAGATAATGTCATTTCAAATTTGAAAATAACTAAATTTCTTATTTCTTGAGATTATTTGAAAGTACACACTAGACATGACAAATTTATGAAACTAGTATGTATGTTTGCATCTCCAGCCGGACATATTCCCCTCCTGAGCTATCATTGAGTTTCATTTAATCTTTTTTTTTCAATCCTCCCATACTCCCCAAAAAGAAAGGAACAGAAAAGAAAAAAAAAAAAAAAAGAAAAAAAAAACCTTTTTTAAAATTAATTTGTGGTCTGGGTTTTTCCTCTTGAATCGTCTTTTAATTAAAGAACCTTTGAGAAATATCTCAGATCTGTAGAAAAACTAGTTTCATCTGTTTTGAATTTCAAATAAACATTAACATACAGTTCTATTTTCCTTTCACTCTTTCCTATCACCCTAAATCCGAGACCTGAGAAGAAAAGGAATTCTTTGTGTTATACCAGCTTTATTTCCAGTTCAGTCTTTGACCTCATTATTGTCTCTTACCTTCTCTATGTGGTTTCCCTCTTATTTTTTATTTGAATTTAATAACAGAAATAGTCCTGTTATAAAGGCTCTAGTACAGTTCTTACTAGTTCAAGATGTGGTATAGGAGTTAATTTTTTTACTTGACAAACATTTATTGAGTCTCTCCTATGTGTGGCTGTTTTCAGTATATAGTAATCTCAACCGTTTCCCTCTCAGTGAATGTTAAAAAGTTAGCTATATTTAAAATAATAGCTGTATATGTTGAGTTAAATGATTTTATTCACCTTGTAGGTTAGTAAAACTTAAATTTATATACATGAAAAATTAGAGTGATGGAATGGTTCTTTTTATGGTTTTTAGAAAATATCACTATTTATACTTTGCTAAATAAATTTAAAAGGCATTACTGAGACCTAGCAAAATCAGGGATTATGCGGAATTTGAAGAAACTGAAACATTGGGGTGCCTGGGTGGCTCAGTGGTTAAGCGTCTGCCTTCGACTCAGGTCATGACCTCGAGCCCTGCATCAGGCTCCCTGCTCTGTGGGAAGCCTGCTTCTCCCTCTCCCACTCCCCCTGCTTGTGTTCCCTCTCTCTCTGTATCTCTCTCTGTTAAATAAATAAAATCTAAAAAAAAAACCAAAAAACCTGAAACATTATTCCTAGTTCCATAAAATTTAAGTCATGTTGAGATAAAATTAATAATAATTTAAAACTGTGAAGATGGTTTTAGTCCTGTATAATTAATTTATTTGGGAATCTGTGTTAGTTTTCAGTGTAACTGTTCCTTTAGAATTGGTCTCATTATAGGGATTGTTTTATTTCTGTTTTTGAATATAAGTTGGGTAGACTTCACATCTTTTATGAGTGCCTCTTGTAATACTCACTAATTTGTGGTATTATGTTCTGATTATTTTTTAAAGATGATGTCTGTATGTGCTATTTTTCTAGAATATCCTTAACAATTAAATGACACCAAAGACGTCCGTTCTAATTTTACCGTGAAGATTTTGTAATGAGAATAGGGGTTATAAAGGTATACTTGTGGTTAATGTAGGTACAAATATGTTAAAATATGAGAAATTGAGTTATAGTAGTATAAAGTATAATGTTAAATATCTTCCAAATTAGATTTTAAATATAGTATTTCTGTAGTTAAACATTATTAATTAAATGTGTACGTATTTGTAGAAAATTTGACAAAATCAAAAAGATCTAAAGAAGAATACAAAAATTGCCTATAATTTTACCCTCCAGAATTAATCCTTATTTGAAAATTTTTTCTTTTTTTCCGCTTGGTGTATGTTAATCAAATTATCTGTCACAGAGGACAAAGCTATCACTTACACATTTTGTCTGCTATAAGTTTTATTGCTTGCTAAAAGATTTATTGATACATCAGTTGAAGAGCTAAGTCTTCAGGTAATGGTTACATACTTATTTAACTATAAAAACTAAGGAATGCATTCATACTTCAAAAAAAATCTTATACATAAAGGTTTTTATCTTATTCTTTCTCAAAGTAAATGCTGCTAACAGCTTGGTATATATCAAACACTCTAGTTTCTTTCTTGGTGGGAGTGAATGAGTATGGGGTGGAGAAGGGGATATGTGTGTCTGACAGAGTGCATTAGGTTTTGCCTCATTGTTCTTATTTACTTATGAATGTTCCATAGTATGAATGTTTATAATTTATTTGCTCTTTTATACTGGTAGACATTTTCTGAAAGATTTATTTATTTTAGAGAGAGCGTGTGCACTTGCAGGGGGATGGGCAGAGGGAGAGGGAGAGAGGGAATCTCAAGCAGACTTGCAGCCGGATGTGGGGCTTGATCTCACAACCCTGAGTGAGATCATGACCTGAGCCAAAACCAAGAGTTGGATGCTTAACCAATTGAGCCACCCAAGCACCCCTATGTTGGTAGACATTTTGATTGTTTTCAGTACATTGCTGTTACATGAAGTGAACGTCCTTTGACAGTTATTTTTGGGTATAAAAATATTTCTTTGGAATGGATTCCTGGAAAGAATTGCTGGGTCAGAGGTTATGCACATGTTAAATTTAATAAATATTCCCAAGTTTTACTTTTATCAACAGGGTATTAAGAATATTACTAGATGGGGCGCCTGGGTGGCTCAGTTGGTTAAACGACTGCCTTCGGCTCAGGTCATGATCCTGGAGTCTCGGGATCGAGTCCTGCATCGGGCTCCCTGCTCAGCGGGAAGCCTGTTTCTCCCTCTGCTTGAGCTCTCTCTCTCTGACAAATAAGTGAATAAAATCTTAAAAAAAAAAAAAATAAAGAATATTACTAGAAATGAGCAATCTTAGTTTTTAAAATGTGTTAAACAAAAAATCGTGTTTTGTTTTTTTCGTTTTCCTATTACTATTGACATTGAGTAACTTTAATTTTTATTTTTCATTTGGATTTCTTTTGAAAATTTCCTGTTATATCCTTTACTTATTATTCTATTAGAATTGTCTTTTTCTTAGTGATTGTTGGTGCTATTTATGTTTATGCATAATAATCCTTCACAGTATTATTTGTTCTTCTCTGTTTATAGTATTTTCACAGTATAGAAACATTTTTATTTTTGTGTGGTAAAATGACTTACTCTTTTTATTTTTGTGTAGTAAAATGACTTACTCTTTTTTGCTTTCTGGAGACCTTCACCCCAGTATTTTAAGAAAATATTCTTAGAAATTTTCTTTTAATACTGCTGTGCTTTGTTTTTGAAAGATACACAGATATCTTTTTGGATATAATATTTAATTGTTGTGTCCATTTCTTATTTACTCTTTTTAGTAGTATTTGACCTTGTTGACCAATTTTTGCCTCTTAAACAATGCTATTCTCTTGCTTATATAATACCACCCTCTTCTGTTTCTACATTACTAGCTGCTTTTTTTGGTCTTCTTGCTTCCTCCTACTCTCCTCACTGTACATTCTTTGATTATTTAGTACCTCATTGCTCAGTCCTGGGCCCTTTTTGGTCTTGTATGTAGTCTCACTTCTTAGGTGATCTTATCTAGTCTTGTGTATTTATATATATGCTAGTGACTATCAAGTGTGTATTTCCAATTTAAACCTTTCTTCTTGAGTACTGGTATGAACCTTTTGGTCACCCAACATTTGTACAAACCTTTCTTCTAACATACTTTTCTTCCTTTCTCAGGAGTATCACTCCAAAGTTCCATCCAGTTACTAGGCATAGCTCAACACAACAGATATTTACATACTTCTTTTTCTCTTAATTCAGCCAGTAATCTATAAAACAATAAATAATGTGTCTCTCCTTTTGCCCAACCCATTGCACAGTGGTGAATAGGAATAGGATAATCATAATGATGCTTCTTTGGAGAAGGAAAGAATAGAAGTAGAGAGCAGTTGTTGGTCCATATTAATGGACATTAATGGCTGAAATCCTGATCAGAAGACTCTGCTTTGGCAACTATATAAATTCCTTGGTTAAACTTTGATTTTGCTCTGTGGGAGGAATGCCCTTTTGACTATTGTGTGTGTCCTTGGTTTTATTCTTAGGTGATTCTTCCTTGTTTGTTATTTTCCTTTGCTACATCTGAAGTAGTAGGCATTCAAGAATATGACTTCCCTAGGAATTGCACAACTTTTATAGCTCCCTGCTAGTTGGTATAGATTAAGGAGCTGCAGGGTTATTTAAGGTTCAATTATAGGTTTTTATAGGCCAGTAATGTAGTTCAGTGGTAAAACTCTTAAAAACTTAATAGACTTCTATTCTCTTTTCTTTAAGTCAGTACCATATGACATTATCTTCAGCAGAAGATCTCTTTTAGTCATAACTTGTGAAATCTACTCATTCCTGTACTAGTCTCTGTGCTAGGCCTGTTCCTCTTTCCTTGTGTTACTGGTCTACCTTGAGGGCATCTGAAATAATAGGCTTGAATAGTCTATCAGTCAGAGTTTAACCAGAGAAGTAGAACAAATAGGAGATTTATATATGAGAGAGAGAGGGAGGTAGGTATTAAGAGATTTATTACAGGGAATTGGATTACAATTCTGGGAGCTGGCTAAGTAAGTCTGAAATTTGTAAGGTAGGCATTTGGGAAGGGAAGATCTCAGGCAGGCTAGAACCCGTGGGCATATGCTGATGCTATTCTCCCTGGGAAGTTAGGAGAGGAGGATCCAGGGAAGGGAGAACAATTACAGACTCAGCTGCTATTTGGAGTCTCATTTGCCAGGAAGAGCCCAATCTCTTTTAAGACCTCACCTACTAGGTCAGGCTCACTGAGGATCATCACCCTAGTTTAAAAGTCACCTGATTAGGGACTTTGTTTTTAAAATAAGTTCTTTCTTTCTTTTTTTTTTTAAGATTTTATTTATTTATTTGAGAGAGAGAGAGAGACAGAACACAGGTAGGGGGAGAGGCAGAGGGAGAAGCAGACTCCCCGCTAAGCTGGGAGCCGGACGTGGAGCTGGATCCCAGGACCCTGGGATCCTGAGCTGAAGGCAGACGCTTAACCATCTTGAGCCACCCAGGTGCTCCCTGATTAGGGACTTTAATTACATCTACAGATCCCTGCACAGCAGCACCTAGATTAGTGTTTGAATACCTGAGAGAAAGTATTTACAAAATGGCTGCTTGCCTTCCCTTCCTCTTAGTTTATCCTAACCAAGTTGACACATCAAAACCCATCACAAAGGGACCCTCTTCACATGTTCTTTGCTACAGAGTTCTCTTGGTATATTTGGAGCACAAAAGTCCTGCCTTTCCTAACCTGAGAGGCCTCGATTTACTGGACTCAGGGTAGGTTTGCTACTGAGAGAGCTTCTTTCAGTGGCACTGTATTTATGTCTGTCTCTGTTCACAAACTGCCTTACACTTGGTTGAGCTGATCTTTTTGCCAGTTCTTTAAACAGCCAATACCCACCAATATTTGAGTTTTTCTAACTGCTTTTATTAGAGCTATACACACTTGTTAGTCATGTAATGTGCCCTCTCCATTATTGCAGGCAAGAGTTTTACTAAATGGTTTCGTACGGCATAACAGAGGTGGTTAGTTTTCCAGCCTGACATGTTTCCTTGCTATCTGTCCTCTGAGCCTTACCAGAGTTTTTAGGAATTTGTTACGGCAGCACTCTACTTCTAATTTACTGTATTGGTTAAAATAGAAGATGGGTTGGGCGCCTGGGTGGCTCAGTTGGTTAAGCGACTGCCTTCGGCTCAGGTCATGATCCTGGAGTCCCCGGATCGAGTCCCACATCAGGCTCCCTGCTCAGCAGGGAGTCTGCTTCTCCCTCTGACCCTCCTCCCTCTCATGCTCTCTGTCTCTCATTCTCTCTCTCGCATATAAAAAAAAAAAAAAAAGAAGATGGGTTGTTGGAACAAAATGACTCCAAAACACATGTGGTTGAAGCAAGATAGATTATGTGATACTCTGGGGGTAGTCCTTCAGGTCACGCATAAGTCCAAGTTCTCCTGTTTTGTTATACCATCCCTTAACCTGTGCCGTCGAGTATGGTAGCTGTGTACCACATATGGCTACTCAGTGCTTGAAATATGCCTAGTACAACAGGATCTAGATTTTTAGTTTTATTTAGTTTTAATTAATTTAAATAGTCACATGTGGCTAGTGGCTACCATCTTGGAGAGTGCCAGATAATAGAACATATACATCATCACAGAAAGTTTTATTGCACAGCTTTGCCTTAGGGTGTTGACTTCATCAACAAAGTCTAATTTGGCTCACTAGCATCACATCCACAGTCCAGTTCGGTTATGGGCTGAGTTGTGTCCCTCCAAAATTCATGTTGAAACCCTAACCCCCATTGTTGGTGGGAATGCAAACTGGGTATGCATACCGTGGAAAACAGTATGGAGTTTCCTCAAAAAATTAAAAATAGAGCTACCCTACGATCCAGTAATTGTACTACTGGATATATACTCCAAAAATACAAAAACACTAATCCAAAGGAATACATGCACCCCATGTTTATTGCAGTATTATTTACAATAGCCAAACTGTGGAAGTAGCCCAAGTGTCCTTCAGTAGATGAATGGATAAAGAAGATATGATACACACACACACACACACACACACCCCCACTGGAATATTATTCAGCCATAAGTAAGAATGAAATCTTGACATCTGCAATGACATGGATAGAGCTAGAGAGAATCTAAGCGAAATAAATCATTCAGAGAAAGACAAATACCCTATGATCTCACTTATATGTGGAATTTAAGAAACAAAACAAGTAAAGGAAAAAAGGGAGAGAGAGTGACAGGCCAAAAAACAGACTCTTAACTATAGAGAACAAACTAATGGTTACCAGAGGGGAGGTAGGTGGGGGGGGATGGGTGAAATAGGAAATGGGGATTAAAGAGTACACTTATGATACAAAAATTAAAATTGATAAACCCTAACCCCCAGTATTTCAGAATGTGACTGTGTTTAGAGGTAATGCCTTAAAAAAGGGAATAAGGTCAAATCAGGTCATATGGGTGGACCCTAATCCAATCTGACAGGTGTCTTTATAAGAAGAGGAAATTTGGACACAGAAAGAGACACCAGAAATACGTGCACACAAAAAAGGTCATGTGAGGACACAGCAAAAAGGTAGCTATCTATAAGAAAAGGATGGAGACCTCCAAAGAAACCAAACGTTCTGACACCTTGATCTTGGACTTCTAGCCTAAAAAACTGCGAAAAAATAAATTTTTGTTGTTTAAGCCACCCAGTCTGTGGTATTTTATAAGAGCCCTAGAAAAACTAATGCACAGCACATGAGAAATAAGAAACAGAAAGGCAACCACAGATAGCTTCCTTTTAATGAATTGGCCAAGAAATTGCAAACATCACTTCCTGACCAGAACTTAGTTGTTTGTCCATTACTAGGACCCAGCTCTTGCTAAATGGCCATCACACCCAGATACAACTTGTGGAAAAGTGTTTTACTAAAAGAAGGGAAGTATGGATATTGGAGGATAATTAATGTCTTACACCAATATAATTCTAGGATTACATTGTTTTTATGGCTGGCAATCCAAGGAAAAAAAGTTACTCCTGACTCCTGAAATAATCTTGTTGGCCTAGCTTGGGTCATGTGTCCATGCCTGAACCAGCCATTGAAAAGGAAAAAGATGCTTTGTCTAGGTGTAAGTCATGTCTTTCTGCCCCTCTAGGAGGTAGACTAGGAGAGGTCATTTTCACCTGAGTTTCATGGAATAGTTTCCCAGAAAGTGTTTCTGTTGCCAGAAAGGTGAGGTGGTAGAGTGGGAAGGATACAGTACATAAGACTTCCAAAGTATACCTTGAAACTTCCACTTCTCTCCATCTTTGCTACCATCACATTAGCCCAGGCTGTTATCTTACTTGGACTTCATAGTACTCTCCTAATTTGATCTCCTAGCTTTCTTTCTTGTCTCCTCACACTTCAATTCATTCTTCATGCAGCAACTAGGCCAGTCTTTCTGAAATGTAAATCATTATTTGACTTCTCATTGCTCTTAAAATAATACCCAAACTCCTACGTTGGCCTGTAAGACCTTGTATGGCTGATCCTTCTTATTCTAGCCTCATTTTATATCCTTTTTAGTTTATTCACTATCTTCTAGTCCCACTGGCCTGTTCTTAGAGCATGGAGACTTTCTCACCTAGGGTCTTTTACTCTCTTTCTAGGATATTCTTCCCCTGGTTCTTTGTTTCTCCTCTTTTAGGTTTCAGCTTAGGTATCCTTTCCTGTTCAGGGTTGTTGAAAGAAACTTTTCCTCCCTACACTTCTTCTCTTCTCCACCCTCCCTTTCAGTTTTCTGCCTGTGACTCCTACTGGGGTAAGAAATAGGAGGCCCTCTTGGCCTTTAACCAAGCTTTATTAGTATTAAATATTTTAGTGGACTCCTCTGTTTCTTAACACTTAGAAAGGGATTTGTGGGTGGTGGGAGTAGGGAAATTTGAGTGTTTAACATTCTCAGATTAATAATAGCTGTTTTTTTTTTCTCCTATGTCCACATCAGTTTTAGTTATTAGGTTGGACCTTTTGATACTGTTCTTTTTGTACTTGGAGAGTCCTCAAATCTCTGTGATTTCATATGGCTCAACCTAGTATGTTAGAATGCTTTGATGTCTTAGAAGGCAGTTCTCCCTCATTGATCTGTCAAGAGTTTTAGATATTGTGCATTTAACTTGTCAGATGGCTTTTGTAAACTGCCATAAAATATGCCCATTGAGATTTTAATTGGAATTAGATTGAAATATGGATTAATTTGAGGAGAAATAGATGTATAATACTGAGCATTTCCATCCAGAAACATGCCATGCCTCTATTTTCTTCAGGCCCTTCATCTGTCTTTAATAAAATTTTAGAGTTTTCATATCGATTTTGCACATTTTGGGGGGTTTATTTCAGATTATTTTATAGTTCTTACTACTGTCATGCATGGTATTTTTTCTTCCATTACACTTTGTAATTTGTTATTGTTGGAGTATAAGAACCTATGGATTTTGATATTTTGATCTTGTGTATATGGCTGCTAAACTGAATTCTTATGTGAGTTTATTCTGGTGAGTTTTCATATTGACTCCCAACAGATGATTGTCTTTTGTCTCTACCTTTTCAGTGCTTTTACCTCTTGTTTTTCCTCTTGTTGCATCAGTTTTGAACACTCCCAAAATGTTGAATAAAAGTGGTAATAGAGGCAATCATTATCTAGGGAGTGCTGCTGTGTCACTATTAAGTATAATGCAAATATCCTCTATTTAATATATCTCTTTCTCTTAGGTCATTAAGTTTTATCAGAAATGTATACTAACTTTTATCAAATGCATTTTTGACATCTATTGGAATGAGTATTTCTTCTCCCCTCCGATCTATTCATATAATGAATTGTAATAATAAATTTCCTAATATTAAACTG
Source organism: Neomonachus schauinslandi (assembly GCF_002201575.2). Taxonomy (NCBI): domain Eukaryota; kingdom Metazoa; phylum Chordata; class Mammalia; order Carnivora; family Phocidae; genus Neomonachus; species Neomonachus schauinslandi. Next base: position 145,402,789 of record NC_058404.1, read on the forward strand.
TTTGGAATATTTAGTATGATCTAGTATTCTTTTAACATACTGTCGGATTTGATGTGATTAACATTTCAATTGATATTTTCTGGGAGATTATCCATTTCATATTAGATTTTTAAATTTCTTGGGAGAAACTATTTCTTTCCTACATCGTCTTGTAAAGATTTGTGCTTGACAGATGCAATTTTATGCATTCTTTTTCTTTTTAATCTTTGATGTTGTATTTTTAGCCATATTTGCCACTTGGATGTTAGAAAGGAGTTTGATCAAGCACTTTATTTGATCTCTTTATAGTTTCATAATTTTTAAAAGTGGCCTAGGTAATTTAATGCATACCTCTTAATTCTTTCGTAATTGAGAAAAATGTAATTTTGGTAAACAACACAACAAAAAAAATTACACATTTTAACCATTTAAGTGTACAATTCAGTAGTGCTGAGTATATTCACATTGTCATGCAACAGATCTCTAGAACTTTTTCATCTTGCAAAACTGAAACTCCCCAGAAACTTAAACAGCTCCCCATTTACCTCTTTCCTCATCTCTTGGCGACTACCATTCACCTTTCTGTTTCTATGAATTTGACTACTTTAGATGACTAATATAAATGGAATCATATAGTATCCTTTTTTGTGACTGACTTATTTCACTTAGCATAATGTCCCTAAGGTTCATCCATGTTGTAGCATATGGAACATTTCCTTCCTTTTTAGTAAAGACTGAATAATCCTTTGTATGTATATACCACATTTTGTTTATTCATCCCTCAGTGTACATTTGGGTTGTTATTCTACCTTTGGCTATTGTACCTCTTGTTTTTTTTTTTTAAAGATTTTATTTATTTATTTATAGGACAGAGAGAGACACAGCGAGAGAGGGAACACAAGCAGGGGAAGTGGGAGAGGGAGAAGCCGGCTTCCCGCCGAGCAGGGAGCCCAATGTGGGGCTCGATCCCAGGACCCTGGGATCATGACCTGAGCCGAAGGCAGACGCTTAACGCCAGAGCCACCCAGGCGCCCCTGTACGTCTTGTTTTTTACACTTAATTCGTGTCCTTTAAATTTAAATTGGCTTATGGAGGGAGATAGGAACTTAATCTTACATTTCTGAATGGCTAATCATTTGAATTGGCTATTTCAGTCTATCCTTTCCTACTCTTTGAATTACTACCTTTATTTCATATATTTGGACAATAGAACAGTAGACTGGATTATATCTGCTCATTATATACATCTTTATATGTGCTGCATTTGTATAACCTTAAGGCCCACATACTAAAATTAGTTGTTTGTACTAACAGTTTCCTGTGCTTTTTGACACATAGCTAACATCTGCAGGGTTTTATGGTTAACAAAGTAATTTTCCATATTTTTCGTTTAATGTAGTCAGTGGTCTTTTGAAACAATATTTTTTTCCTCCTAACTCTAAAGCTCTACGCATGCTTGGCTTCTTTCTTTCCTTTCTTCCCTCCCTCCCTTACAAATTTCTACTAAAGAAGTAAAGGTGCTTTTTTGAAGAAGACAAGAGCAGTGACAGCATCTATATAGTTTGTTTTTTTTTTTAAGATTTTATTTATTTGACAGAGAGAGACATAGCAAGAGAGGGAACACAAGCAGGGGGAGTGGGAGAGGGAGAAGCAGGCTTCCTGCAGAGCAGGGAGCCTGATGCGGGGCTAGATCCCAGGACCCTGGGACCATGACCTGAGCCGAAGGCAGACGCCTAACGACTGAGCGACCCAGGCGCCCCTCTATGTAGTTTTCTTATTAATCTGTGATGTCATTAGTCTTAACCCGCTGTTTTTGGAGTCAAACATCTCCATACACATTTAAGGCAGGACTTAAAAATTCTGTGAATGTGTTTTAGTTCTTTTGTATTATCATTCCAGTGTTCTTTAGTTTTGTTTCAATGTTTTTGAAGTATATTTCAAATAAACTAGGAATAATTTAAAACTTAATGTAGTTGATTTTCAAGAAATGCCAGAATGGAAGAGCTGCTATAAGACTCAAGCTAGATAAGTTGTAATTCCAGTGGCGGGATGACACATTCTTTTGAATCAAACCTGTGATAGAGTATGCATCCATGATACTAAACTGTGGTATTTCGTTTTGTTTTGTTTTCTTTCTAATTTTTTTGTGTGGGAGGAATCTTAAGGGAAATTGCATTATGTCTTTTCTATTTTTATTAAGTCATGTAGTAAATGTAAACTGTAAAAATTTAAATAGTAGAGGAAGATAAGGTATAATAGTTGAAAAATCTCCCTTCTTTCATATCCTAAGGTATAAATCTTAAGTGTGTGTAATTACATGCTTTTTCTGTGCATTTTTACACATTTATCCACATGTATATTTATGTAAAAAATTCTTGTTCTGTACGAATATGGTCATGATAAAAATCTTTTGAAATTTTTTTTAATTAATAGTTTATCATACTCTTTCCACATAAATACACATATAGTTTCTTGTTTCCTTTAATGGTTGGGGAGTATTCTCTTTCAGGAATCATGACTTCCCTGGTTTTATACAGTGTTTGTGGCCAGTGTTTTGGTTGTACCCAGTGTTCTACCATTACAAATAATATTGCAGTGGGCTCTTTTTGATATACATATCTTTGTGTATATGTTTCTGTATTTTGGTAGGATATATTCCACTGGTGAAAGTGCTAGACCAAAGGTGAATGGGTCTGTTTCTATGATTCCTATTTTATTATGTGTGTCAATGCCGTATTTTTTAAACTACAGTGGTTTTGTAGTGGTTTAGTATGTTTTGGGATATGCTAGGTCAAATGTTAGCCTTCAAGCCCTATTAATATCTATTTTTTCTGGGTGTTGCTCTTGGTTGACTGCTTTATCCATAAAGAGCCAGATGAAATATCACTGTTTCCCTGAAGTTGTTCATAACATTTAGCACATTGAATAATTGTAATCTCAATAACTAATTTTATTTTATTTTTTAAGATTTTATTATTTGAGAGAGAGTGAGTGAGAGAGAAAGAGGAGGGGGAGGGGCAGAGTGAGAGGGGGAAGCAGACTTCTCACTGAGCAGGGAGCCCGATGTGGGGACATGGGGCTCGATCCCAGGACTCCAGAATCTATGACCTGAGCTGAAGACAGACGCAAACCGACTGAGCCACCCAGTTGCCTTCAATAACTAATATTTTTAATGAGTGCTTACCATATACCAGGCACAGTTTGAATTGCTTTGTCTCATTTAATCCTCACAGCAACTCTATTTCTTTTTGAGTTCACAGATTGCCAATAAAACTCTTCAGCTGTAATTGTGCATGTGGGTTAAATTATTTTAGATGGAGCCAATGTTAATAGGGAAAGAGAGTCTATAACAGAGATTCTGCAAGTGATAGTCACATGGGTTAGATGCCCTTTTAGGATTATATTCTGAACTCATTAGGTCTTTAGTATTTAGTATATGTGCTGCTGAAGCAGGCACAGATCTTTAGTATTTAAATAGAATATGTTCTTAAGGGGCGCCTGGGTGGCTCAGTCGTTAAGCGTCTGCCTTCGGCTCAGGTCATGATCCCAGGGTCCTGGGATCGAGCCCCGCATCGGGCTCCCTGGTCTGCCGGAAGCCTGCTTCTCCCTCTCCCACTCCCCCAGCTTGTGTCCCCTCTCTCGCTGTGTCTCTCTCTGTTAAATAAATACATAAAATCTTAAAAAAAAAAAAAAAAAGTATGTTCTTAAATTCCCCCAGAATTAAAAAACTTACAGTATTTTGTCATAGTGTTGTTAATAAAGAGGGATTGATAAGAGTAATGGAAAATTCAACATCCTTTATTTACTCTTTAGCTCCTTTTCTGGGAATGGTGAAGCAATCCGTATTTCTGTGACTTCTCTGTTGTAACCTTAGCAGATGATTCTGTGATTCTAGATAAAATGGCAGAGTATCAATGCAAAGATTTGACCATGATATTTTCTAAATCTTGGAACCTTTAAAACACATCTCTAACTTGCTTTGTGGATTGTTTTTTCATTTGTACTTAATTTCTCTTCTTATTTTGCCCCCATAAAACCATTACCTCACGATCCAAGGTCCTCTCCCCCATTTGACCCAATTTTCTGCTCCAACCCAAACTCCAGTACCTGAGTTCTCTTGGCCAGATCCAAGTACTAGAATATGTTTTTAAGTTGTGAATGTGCCTTAGTGTGTGGGAGGTCTTTTCATATGTGGAAGTTCTTACTTTAGCCTTATCCGCAGATCCTCTTGTCTTTTATGCCAAAATATAAAAAAAAAAACCAAGGGTTTGGCATTTCAGCTTTTTGTCCTTCATGCATGAACAGCTTCGTTGTGTAGCCCATGGAACCCAGAAGAGTAGCTTTGCTTGGCTAGAGAACCCATTCGTTGGCTTAGGCAGCCTTCAGTGTTAAGATTCATACATCTTAATCAAATAGTAGGGTCCTCCTGACTTCACTACCAGAAGCACAAGTTTTCCTGAATATCTTAATCAAAGGGCAATTAGGAATAAGGGTCAGATTCTACTTTCATTAAACCATAGGCATGTTAGTACTTGACAATTTCTGTGCCATACATAAAATTACATTTCATTATGAAATAACCCATTGCCTTTGTATTTCTTTTCTTATGAATATTTCTCCTGGAAAAAAAGCATTTATGAAAGAGTTTGAAATCAAGTTGGGAAACTTGCTTTTGAATGCTGCTTTAATACCATGTGACTTTGGGAAAGTTACTGTTTAACTTCATTATTTTCATTCATATTGGGGCTAATGATTTTCTTCCTAAGTTTTTTTTAAAGAATGGAAATAATCTATATATCTAAAATACTATTCTACATGTTGGAGGTATTCATTAGGTGTTTTTCTGGATTTAATCATTACATAAAATTCTTGAATGAAGTTGTCATTGTTCTTTTTCACTCAGGAGCAGTTTTCTTTACCTTTTTTAGGTTATGAATTTTAGTTATTAGATTCTGATGAAAACTGTGGACCTATTTTTCCGCAAAATTTACTTAAACATAGATACAGCATTTTGCATATTGTTTTACGAGGAGTTCTTAAGGCATAAATCTGTGAACCATGAATTATGAACCTTAGGTGAAGAGTACTGGATTTCATCTTTTATCCATTGAGGAGTTCAGTGACCATCTGTACTTTTTATTACCTCTAAAATTAAAAACAAGCAACACTTTCCCTACCTCTGCCCCAATAATCACACCAGCAGCTACAGAATTTTTCTTTCAGGGGTTGTCACTATATAACCATTCAGAGAGATTTTTTTTTTTTTTTTTTTACAGTACTAGATTAGAAAATTTTAAATTACTATCACCTTTCCTCCTTTGCTCTTTTTCTTTTTGAAACCACTGGAATCTTGACTCAGAGAAAAACTCTTTGAGAGATAATTGGTTTTTATGTCTGCTTTTTTACTCCCAAGACATATGAAGGATGTCTTATGGAATGATAACATATACTTAATAAAGTTTACAGCTTATTATATGTTTAACAGCAAACCATAAAGCTTTATTTTTATTTCTTCAAGCTTATTTTATAGTTATTGTCCTAAGTTTTCTTTGGATTGAGCACTTTCCTTTAACTTTTTTTTCCGGTGTCCCACTGATATTGTATAAGGATTGAATTAAATGACAGTCCTGAAAAGCAGGAACAGATGTTATTATATTAGCCAAACTACCCTAAAGAGGAGCAAAAGGACCTCATTAGCTCTATGACTTTAATGTATGTTTGCATGTATGTGGGGAACGACAGGAGAAGATCCAACCTGGATGTAGATAAATCCAGATTTGAATGATGTCATCAGTACTGTTTCTCTCAACATTTTTAGTCTCTCTTTTCTAATGTTTTAGCTTTATTTTCAGCCAGGCAATGATGGCCGCCAAAGGAAAGGGGGATGGGATATTCTAGCCAGACCTAAGTTATGTGGCCACCCCTGTGATGGTTGGGAAGAAGTCACCTCCTAAATCACATGGACTATTTTCCCCATAGACAAGAGGGATTATGTTACTAGAAAAAGGGGGGAGGGGAGAAAGCATGTTGAGCAGTAAAATTACAGTTCACAGTCCACTACAGGTACCATCAGAGGACCAGAAATTTTGAAGAAGATAGAAAGTTCATGGGATCGGATTGACAGCAAAATCTCAGAAAAAATGGAACCCAAAATACCAGAGGTAAGCTCAGGTTTTCCTAGGGGAACCTCGGAAAGGCTCCAAGCTTGGAGTCAACAAATACAAAGAACAGTAGTGGGTGATTGGGTAATCAAGAATTTTTAAAAGAATTATTTTCCAAAATGCTTTAGTTGGACCTCCTTCCTGCCCTTTCTCCAGCCTAAACTCTCGTGGCAGTGATGCCTGTCAGGCCTGAAATCTAAGGACTATGCCCTTAGGAAAGTAGACCAACAATTCAGTAGGACATCTACTGAGATGTTGGAATCTGAGAGAGAAGCAGAGGCACTAAGGCATGCTACTCCAGAGGAAATCAGTTTTGACAGTGCCCAGCGAGCTTGACTTCCTATGTAGGTACCTTGCTTGGATGCCTTATTTATATGCCCTGCCTGCTTAAATAGTGCTACTCTCCCTTTTAAGGGAGAAGTCACTTGGGTAAACAAACTTGAACAATTTCAGAGAAAGCCCACTTTGGCTTCTAGTACTCTCTAAAGTAATCTTTTCATTTGCCAATATAAACAGACAGGGATAATCAGACAATTGAGGAGAATCAAGATGGAAGAGGATTAAGATGAATAAAAGAACAACTGATGTCAGATATAATTCAGAAGAAAACTTCAAAGAAAAACTGTAATTGGTATTTCACTTAAGATTTAAGAAAATGTTATAATCATTAATTGTAGTTTCATTGAAAAAAGGGGCAGAGAACCAGAAAAGATTTTGAAAATTATAAAGAAAAATTTTAACGGATGGGCTAAATAACAATTTAGCATGAATCAGGACTGAATTGTTGGTTTGGAGCGAAAGAGGCGGAAATCTCTGCATATATGAAGCAAAAAAAAAGATCTGGAAAAATTGAGAGAAAATTAAAGAGGTCCAGAAAATACGTTACATCATAAAGTTTTCACATCCATAAATATGAGTTCTAGAAGCAGAGGACAGAACAGTGGGAAGGAGAAAAATAATGAAAGAAATAATTGAAGAAAAGGTCATGAGCTGGAAGAAAGATAATGAATTTCAGATTGAAAGAGCCCAAGCAGGATGAATGGAAAAAGATCTACATCTAGACACATCTGGTAAAATTTCAGAACTCTAAGGGTAAAAAGAAAATCCCCAGTTACTGCCACAGAGTGGGAATAAAAGATGGAAAATGAAATGACTGAGTTCCTAGCAGCCTTGATGAATGCTTGAAGACAGTCGAACAGTATCTTTACATTTGGGGGAAAAGAAATTTGGACCTAAATTTTCTGTACTCAACCACAGTACTTATCATAGGAGGACAAGTACATTTTTATACTTGGAAAAACTATGCACCTTATATGAAAATATTTGAGATACTATAGTACAATGAAAAATACAGTCCAAGATAGAGGATATGGTGGTAGAGCAGTGTGGGTGGGAGGAAACTGGTAGTTACAATGGCAATCTTGGGCCTACAAAAAGAATTGAAGAAACCTAGGAAAATTCAGGAGTGTTGTCTGACTGGGATACATGGACAGTTCTCTTTCAATCAGTAACGTCTAAATGATATAAAATTATATTTCCCTTGGTGATTAGTATTTACCTAAGCACATTCTAAATGTACTTAATTGATTTTTAGTTTTTTAGAATCCCCTTAGAAGATGTATAAAATAGGTTCAATTAAGGTTATGGAGTAGAATGCATTATAAAACTTTATAATATAAAAAAGAATAACTTAAAAATTAGTAGGAGGTTGAGGGCAATAGAAGAAGGGTTAGTGCTCATTTCGTCAGTGGACAGTCAATAGATAACATATAAAAATGCTGAATTAGGAAACAGAAGTAAAACAGTATTAAAGTTAAGCTGGTAACCACACTAGAAGTCCATTAACAGTGTAACAGTGTATTGCCAATTTAATGCAGGCAGGTACAAAAAGACCTCGTTTTGTGTTCATTTTGTTCATTTTGTGCCTTTGTGGCCTTTGAATTTTGAAAAAATCTTGTATGCATCACATTTACAACATTAAAAAGATTACAGAAGTTGCATCTACCTAGTTAGATAATAATGCTTTTATTTATGAAGTGACATTTCAGGGGTACATGGTTTTTAGAAACTGAGGTAGAAATAGAAGACACATAGAGATTAATTCCAGGAAATTAGCAAGTTGCGTAGAATATGAATGTGGCTATTTTTATATAGAATGTATAATTATTTATTGACTGGCATATATTCTTTTTTTTTTTTAAAGATTTATTTATTCATTTGAGAGAGCGAGAATGAGAGAGAGTACATGAGAGGGGGGAGGGTCAGAGGGAGAAGCAGGCTCCTCGCTGAGCAGGGAGCCCGATGCGGGACTCGATCCCGGGACTCCAGGATCATGACCTGAGCCGAAGGCAGTTGCTTAACCAACTGAGCCACCCAGGCGCCCGACTGGCATATATTCTTGATTTTATATGTCAATTCCTGAAACCTTTCCATGATTCTTTTTTAAAAAAATATTTATTGTTAAAAATTCGGATATATGGGAACATTTGGAGCCTTTCTTCCTGCCAATGACTCTTAGTAAGTTGACATTTTCTTTGATATATTGAAGACCAGGATTAGAAAAAGCCTACTTGTATGTTTTGCAGATTTGATTTTAAAGAATATAAAATTTTATGGTATTATATGCCTTTAAGTATTGTAAGTGTAAACTGCAAAAGATTCTAAGACCCACATATAGTATCTACTTAAATTGTACATAGTTTTTAAAGTAAGTTGGAGTGCTAAAAAAAAAAAAATCAAGTTATGTAAATGTATACCTTTAAAATAATTATGAGAAATACTTTAAAAATTAAGTGTTTTACTGGAAATTGGGGAGTTTGTGTAAGAGGGCAGTGGTTTCCTTAAGCATACAAAAACATACTATGTATAAAATTATGTTTGGCAGTTAAGTTATGCTTTTAAATAATCTGTAAGCTTATTCAGTGTCTACCCTTTAAACAATATCGACTGCCTTCATTGAGGGACATTGGCATATTTGTGCTTTAGGAGTATGGGAGTTGATAGGCTTTCTAAAAATACTTGATTCTGATAAGAAATTGGTGATAAAGGAATCGAAAAATATGAATGTGGGTTAAATTTGATTTCATTAAGCATGCTAGTGAGATACCCATCACAAACATAAAAGTTGGTAAATACTGCCTTCTGTTTTCTTATATTGTGTTATTTTTTGTTGGAGATTTGGTAGTAAAACTGGATATCTGAAATTTGTGGGGGAAGTTGAAAGTAATGGTAACAGATAGTTGTGTTGTGAGATAGCTTAATAAGGACCAAAGAAATATTTCAGTTACATAGAATGAAATCTGTGTGTGTGTGTGTGTATGTATGTGTATGAGGGTTGTGTTGGAATCCTATCTGTATATCCACTTTGGGAACTTTGGAAAGTCAGTTATGCTTTGAGATCTCTTTATGGGAAGATCCTTAAAGATTCTTTAGCTATGGTCAGGATTAGGTTAGTGGAATAAAGAATGATACTCTATTTTGTAATTTTTGGCCTAGCCTTAGGTGGATAAAGAGAATTTAATGTAATGCATTTCTTAGGAGATGGAGTTGTGAATCTGAAAGAATAGTCAGTCTTTCGATATTTGCAGTAATTGCTTGCTGACAAACCATTCAAAATTTTTTATTAATAATTAGACTAGAAATAGAGTGGTAACAGGCATCATGAGAGACCAGACTGATTGGAGCTTGTTGCCAGTGACCCCAAACCATCCAGGAACCAAAGGAGAAGAGCCAGTGACGGTATTAGAACTATCCACGGTTAGTTGGATAGTTTTTACACCCTAATTATTTTCCATGTCTTTGATACTATCTTAAGCATGTTACCTGGAGCTGTTTCTTCAGTCTCCTAGAGTAGGATAGTTGTCTTTCACAAGGGTGGAAGAAATTGGTGACTCTAAAAAGTTGGTTTTGGACTTAAGTCTTTTCTTGTAATTTGTGTTTTTATCCTCAGCCCCTCTTCTTTCTCTACCAGTCTTCCTGTGTGGTATGTATGTGTGTGTGTGGCGGGGCGGGGGTTGTGTATGTGGCGTATTTCTTTTTGTTGGAGATACTTGTTGCTTTGGAGCAGAGGACAGCTGATGTGTTGCTGACCAAATTGAGAGTGCTGTACTATCAGTAGATTTATCCTGTTTGGAACAAAAATAAACAATATTGAAATAGCTAATTTCTTTTATATATGTACTTTTTAAAATTTTATTTGAGAATGCACAGTACAGACAAATTTGGGGAGGTGAGTGTGACCTAAAATCAATAAATATTTTATCAATTTTGTATACATAGAACCTATTGTGAAATACTGGAAAAAGAATGAATTCATGGGGGGCGCCTGGGTGGCTCAGTTGGTTAAGCAACTGCCTTCGGCTCAGGTCACGATCCTGGAGTCCCGGGATCGAGTCCCACATCGGGCTCCCTGCTCGGCAGGGAGTCCGCTTCTCCCTCTGACCCTCCCCACTCTCATGTGCTCTCTCTCATTCTCTCTCTCTCAAATAAATAAATAAAATCTTTAAAAAAAAAAAAAAAAAAAAGAATGAATTCATGGTGTGACCCATCCTGGGTGGAGACAACAAATGCAACTGTCCAACGGGCACACTGTGCAAATGTGAAAAGAGGGACAAGCTGTTTTGTTTCTTACTTTGCTTACTATGTTATTTATGTTTGGACAAGACTGTGCTTGTATTCCATTCTATACATAGGACACATCTGGGTGAAATATTTTGTTTAAATATATTGAAATTTTCTCTCTTATTCAAAGTGGAATTTTGGGTTTTAATTATTAGTTGGATTAAAGGAAAATGGAAAGGGAGTATAAATCAGAGAAAAGGAAAAAATCATGGAAGATTTTGATTTGAAACTTTGTGGAGAAACAGGTTCAAGTTTTTCTAGATTATTGACTCTTGGAGGTGGACTAACTTTGTCAGTCTATATCCATTACGCAGTATAAGGCCTGTCACCTAATAAGCACAAAAATATTTGTATAAATGCATGATGAAAATGCTAATGATGATCTTTCCAAAAAAACGTTTGCTAGGGCTTTTTATAATATTAGCCTTGAAAAACATTATGCAATAAGATAAATTATTATAAAATAGTTCATACCTTTAGCCTCAATTTAAAATATACTACTGGATGGCCTTTGCATTATTTTATTTATGAGGTTACAATTTTAAATATCCTTACTTAATCACCTTTTAGGTATTCCTGCACATATCCAGAAGCATGTCCAACTGTTAACATTTGGTATGGAGGTTCTAGTGAAGGTTTAATCATTCTTATTTTTAAATATTATTATCACATTTGGCCCTGGAATGTGTGTCAAGAAACTAAGATAGAAACTGTTAGTGCTCTTTATGTTAATAGAAATTGCTTATGTGTGGCTCTCTCTTCTTATCGTGTATTAGATTTTTTTTTTATAATGATGGAAGGATTACTTTAGAATTTTTGCTTTAAAAATGAGTAGTTTGAAATAAATGTGGAAGGGCAACAAATATATCCAACAATATTTAATTAATTTATTTTAGTGAGAACATACCCAAAGAATTTTGTATCTTTAGAATACTAAATTCTGGCAAAACTTCACAGTTTAGTCCTAAGTTAAAGAACCATTAAACCTGAATGGATTTTGTATTCTAGCAAAAGTAGATGTAAAAAAATTTTTTTAAATTTTAGTTTCTTATTTTATTTTATTTATTTTTAAGTAGGCTCCCCACCCAGTGTGGAGCCCAGCACGGGGCTTGAACTCATGACCCTGAGATCAAGACCTGAGCTGAAATCAAATTGGACACTTAATCGACTGAGCCACCCAGGTGCCCCTTTTTTAATTTTTAAAAAGATATTTTCCTCCCCATTTTTTTTTCTTCTCCATATACATGTATATAGATAGATAGAATCTGCATTGTTGCCTTTTTTCTTTAATTTCTCTTTCTTTTCTTTTCCTTTCTTTCTTTTCTTTTCTTTCTTTCTTTCTTTCTTTCTTTCTTTCTTTCTTTCCTTCCTTCCTTCCTTCCTTCCTTTCTTCTTTTCTTCCTTTCTTTCCTTTCTTTCCTTTCCTTTCTTTCTTGTAAATAGCAATTGAAGTTCCTAATCTGTCGGGGAATGAATATATGTGATTTATTTTGGTAAGGGACAGAAATTAACTGAGAGGAGGTGTAACTTTAATTTGAGATTACTTGAAAAGTGGAAATGATGAAGTAAGGATAAACATAGATATGGGTTTTAAAAACTTGCTGATTTCTGAACTGGGTTTTTTAATAGATTTGTATCAATACTTAATATTTCTATAGAAGTAGTCTCATTCATTGTCAAAATATAAATTAATTCAACTTCTTTAGAGTATGGTAGCATAAAAGTTTAAATAGATATATCTATCAAGAAATGCACCATACAGTTATATTTAGGCATGTGTATTATGTGTGCCCTTGCTCTGGGCATGCTCATCACAGCCTTATGAAACATTAGAGACAACACAAATACCCATCAATAGGGAACTGATTAAATACAGTATAGTTCTTCAGTGAAAATTTTAGCAGCTATCAAAATCAAAGCGATAGACCCACATGTGCTAACCTGAAACAATTATCATGGAGTGTTAAATTTTAAAAATGGGGATGCAGAAGAATATGCATAATATGCTTCCATTTGTATAAAAAGTAATCTTACACTAAGATATACATCATGTATGTAGATTATTTCTAGAAGAATACACTAATTGTGCCTTTTAAGAGTTGCTAAGAGGTAGGTTTACTGTTCTCTTTATTTTCTTATATATGTGAATGTTTTCCATGAACATGTATTACTTTAAACACCATAGTTAATAAAAAAGAAAGTAAACAATGGTTGTAATGAAAAGATTATCACTGTGCTACATTAGACTTCTAGAACCTTCAGTTATTATTATGGCATGATTGGTTCAGGAGAAATATAAGGTAAAATCATGGAGATAGTGTTTTTTTTTTTTTTTTAAGATTTTATTTATTTGTCAGAGAGAGAAGCACAAGTAGGGGAAGTGGCCGAGGGAGAAGCAGTCCCTGCTGAGCAAGGAGCCCGATGCAGGACTTGATCCCAGGACCTTGTCCTGGGATCATGACCTGAGCCACAGTCAGACGCTTAACCAACTTGAGTCACCCAGACATCCTGAGAGAGTGTTGTTTTAATAAAGTTGCTTTCAGAAATTTGACCAGATTTTATTAGTCTTTTGAGTTCTGTTTAATTCTTTAATATCTGTATCATTTATGCTTGGTCCAGGTTATTTCACACTTGGGTTTCATATTTCTGCTAAAATACAACTTACAGGTAGAAAAGAGAAAAAGATACTACAAAGTAAGATTATATTTCACACATTTTGAGAGGTGAAGTTGTATATTTTTCTAGTAGTTTGCTTTTATGTAGGTGGGTGAAATTGTTACATTTGTCCTACCACCAATGATCTGTCCTTGCTTGGAAATGTGGATTTTGAAAAGAAACAAAAAAAAATTTGATGCGAATAAACTCCCTTTACAAGGAATTTTTGATTAAAAATAGTTTTATATGGGGGAACAAACATCAAAGTGTTAAGTCACAAAATAATGTTGCTTGCTTGTCCTCAACACGTGTGTGTGTGTGTGTGTGTGTGTGTGTGTGTGGTTTTCTTGTTCCTTATTCAAAGAAACCAGTGCTGGTCCTAAATAAAATTGTAATATTAGAAGATTTCCTTCATCCCGTCTTGGTATTTATTGAGCTTCTTTTGTCCTTTCCCCTCTTTTTTATGAGAGGCTTTTCTCTTCACTTTGGACATTTGAATCTTACTTTTAGTATTTTCTTTTATGATTTGTTATTTACATATGTTGGCTTGCATTTGTTTGCATAACTGTTCTATGTTAATTATTATTTGCACTTTAATGCTTTTGCTCTTGGCAAAAAATGAAAGACCTTGTGCCATTGAAATCAGTTTAGGCAACTGGAAAAACAGGGTGTTTTTTTTTTTTTTTGCCTAGGTGATGAGGTTGAACTAGAAGGAAGGTGGCTCACTTTGGTATGTAGGATTTTAAGGCTGATACATATGAATCACTTTCACACCCTTTGCCCAAGTATTTCATGCTGTGGCATAGGTCATCATATTAACAAAAAGGACCAGAAAATAAAAATAAATAATTGTTTTGCTTGTATAATAAAAAATTACAGAAATTCTGAAATATATATTCTGCTTGTTGTGTTGAGTATTTCTAATATCTTATTTCAGTGACCTAGTCACAGATCAGATGTTTTTGTTATGAGAAATTATTCCTAATGGTAGCAATAATTAGGATGCATTACTGGCTATCCAACAATTCCCAAATTCATGGCATTTGTTGTTCAACAAATGCTTAAGTGCCTGCTCTATGCCAGAGACTGTGCTGGCCCTGGGTATATGTTGGCGACAAAATGTTACCTGCTTTCATCAAGCTTCTGATGTGTAGGAGAGAGAGAGAGATGATAAATGGATATAAACATCCATAATCTTGGAGGAAAGCTGTAATCACATATTTTTTCATAAAAACTTAACAATAATTATCTAAAAAGATAAGAGAAGCACCCTGTAATCCTAGAACAGAAGGGAAGGAGAGAGTAAATGGTTTAATTGACTTGAGGCATAAGGGCCCTGATTCCTTAGCATATAAAGTTGGAAAGCCTATTGGTTTGTGGGAAATAAAAGTGACCTAATATAAGAGTTCTTTGAACTCAAACCTGTCTTTGCTTGCTTATGTTGGAGAAAGGTTTGAGAAAGAAAAACCTTGTTATTGACTTCTCTTAATCTAAGGGTGAAGCAATTTGATGCATAAAAATAATTGACCTTGAAGAAAGGAAATAGTAAAAGCCCTTTTGCTAGTTTCTCTTAAGCTAGGTCTTAACAATGCAAATTATTTTGTTTCAGAAGCCTCCACAAATGCCAGGCATACCCATACTTAGATGTAATCACTATATATGGCCTGAGGGAAAATCTTATTTTTAATATCATTTGTTTTCCATTAATTTCACACAGCCTTTGGAGTCAGACTGTTCTGGGTTTGAATTCTTACCCTGCTATAAAACTGTGCACACTTTCTGAGACTTGATTTCCTTATTCATAAAATGAGAATAATATTACCTGGAGGAAGCATATTAGATAGAGGACAGACTCTTGAGCCAACTGCCTGGGTTTAAATTTTAGCTCCTCAGCTTAATTATCTTAGTTGGGAATAAGTTGGGCAAATTTCTTAACCCTTCTGTGTCTTAGTTTCTACATATGTAGAATGGAGATAATAGTTCCTACCTTTCTTTTGGGATTATTGTGAGAATTAAATGAGTTAATACATACAAAGCACTTAAAATGGCATGTGGCATATAGTAAGCATGATGTAATTCTTTTTTTTTTTTTCCTGCATGATGTAATTCTTAATGTTATTTTAAATTATTATCACCTAGCAGGGTTATTATAAGAGTGAAATAACATGTTTATTAACAAAAAAGCCTCATTTTTTCTGACACATTAAGGGTACCCCCTAAATATCAGATATTAAGTACTAGCTAATTTTTCTTATTTAATATTCATATATTAAGAAATTTTATGCCTTAAGAAAGATGCTGTTAAGAAATTTTATGCCTTACTGACTTTATCTAGAATAGTTTCTAATATGCAGAAGATAGTCCATGTTGAATGAATGTTATACTGTTTTAGAGGTAAATAAGCCCAAGAGAACTACAAAATCCTTTTCCACTGAAACATGACATCATTTTGAGGGGACATTACTGGCAATGTCATTCGCTTTTCTCAGCTTAGATTTGGCCATATGTGTTAATAATAACTCCCTCCTCTAATTTTTTTCCTATATTCTCCCTTTCCTTTAAAAAATCACTTTCCTTAGGAAAATTTAGGCAAGAAAAACTGTTCACCTTAGAATTATAATTAGATTGGTTAATCAGTACATTGAGGAATCACTTCAGTTTTAGTTTGTGTGGCACTCCTACACGTGCACAGTTATTTTATTTCTGCCACAAAGCGTAAAGCATTGTTCCTTTTCCATTGCATTTTTTTCATATTCCAGATTACATAAGGAAGAAATTTGACAAAGTAACAAATGTTACTAAATTGAGGATCAATTATACTAGTGAATATAATATAAATTGGCTCTGCTGTCAGTCACCAACTTTATTTGCTGTTTAATAATCCAGATAGTGTTTCTGAATTTCATTTATCTGAAATCTCTTAGTCTCTTGTAGTATTTATGATAGGGAGTGGGGGAAAGGCCATTCCTCTGGTTAGTAAATGAAGTTAAAGACATTCTTAGAAAATGAATATAACCATGATGTGTTATGTCTTGCTTCGGTACTTGTAAGTCAATTGAATGTTGATCTCATTCTCTTAGGTATTTCCAGATTAGTTTCTAGAATACCAGTTTGCTATTAAAAAAATCTACATTAAAAATTATTTTTGACACCCTTAAGTCAGCACCTGTAATGTATATGTTATGTAATACATTTGCCTGATGTAGCAAATTCCTAATTTGGTATTACCTTGCCTCCTTCTTTGCGTATTTAATACAGCCATTAATCTCACTACAAGGCTTTACTAAGGATAAATTGCTACGTAACCCACTTCAACCTCTTTTGTTCAACCAGGAAGCCAGACGTGTTTAAATAGCTTTTAAAAAAATGTATAATTATTTCTTTTTTTGAAATTTTAGGATTTTAAAATTTGGTATGGTAAAATAGGGGACTTTATTTATTTTGTCTGTTGAAATTACTTGACAGAAGTTTGCTTTGGAATAGAGCTTCTGTATCTTTAAAAAATACACAGTGAGTCACCCCCTGCTCTTTTGGTAGATGCCTGGCTAGTGAACAGCTAAGCTGCTTTAGGCATGTAATAGAACATTCCATTTCCTGTTCCCTTGCTGACACAGAGGAGTGTTCCTGCTGGCAATGATCTAATCATAGTGCAGTAAGAAACATGGCAGTTTGATAAAACATGGTGGAGACAGCGGCTGAAATGGAAGCATATGTTCTAGAAGACATTCTTGAGGTAGGGCTAGGTTTGTAAATGAAATGAAAGTTGAAATCTGAACAAAGAAATCTTATCTGCCGGAATTATTTTACAGATGAATAGATTAGAGGAGAGAGCAAAGAGAGACAGAGCATAAAAAAGCAAGATATGGTCAGACCTTATTCCTTGTGAGAATTTGCCAGTCTGGTTCACATGATTACTAAACAAGTCTAGAATTATTTTGTTTAAACTTCATGTTTTGTAAATTGTAAATATATGTTTGATAGAAAAAAAAGAAAGGGCCTCGGACTTAATAAAAAACGTTGGCTGGTGGTGACCTTTAGATTAACTCATTAGAAGGTGGGGTCTACAAAGCAGCTTTGAGTAGGTTTAGTGTCATATGTCTTAGAATTCATTTACATATTTAAGCCCAAAGCTCTGCTTGCTGTTAACTATTAAAAACAGCTGATTATTTTTGTTTCTGGAATAAAATTAAGCATATATATCAATCTCATGCTTAATTTAGCTGGTACATTCTGGTTCTGGATTTTTCATGTGACTTTGACATTAGAAAATAAATTATTAAGTTAAAAGATAAAAGACCCTAAGATTAAGGCATTATGATTGAGAGCTCACAATAAAAATCTGCATTTTGAGTCATGAGAATTTTAAATTAATTTTCTTTTTTTCCTTGGTTGTATCAATTTTATAAGAACCTATTTGAGTATAAATCAGTTCCAGGAAATACATGTCAAAGTGAAACTATAATGGGCTTTGGCTTTGCTTGTGGTATAACTATCAAACATTTGTATTTGTAGATATAGATATATTTAATGCCCATTTTTAAATCTATGGATGTGTAGAGTTTTTCCCTCCCTCATTAAAAAAATACTAACAAGATAAAGAGGCTCATGATGGTGAGTGGTATTCCTAATACTTACACTGTTAAGACAATTTATTAAATATTTCACTATCTGCAGGAAGAGATTGTATTGGGGGAGAGGGCTTGGGAAAATAGGCTGCAAAGGGAAGCTAGGCGGGGTTAGCAGGAGAAAAAAAGCCTATGCGCATTATAAAGTGCTGCATGATCAATGAGCATTTTCTGGAGTCCCTCAATGTGTGCTTGGAGCTGACATTGCAGCAAGTCTCATGGTTGTTCTGCAGAATGAAAACTGATTCCATTGTATTATCTCGCTCCTTGCAGACACCTGCCAACATACTTTTCCCCCTCTCCTAAGAGCTTATTGTCTGAGTTGAATCCTCTGGTTAATTTCCATTCTTTTCTCTCTCTCTTTTTTTAAACTTTGATACTACTGAGTTTTCTTTATTTTTTTTATGCTATTGAGTTTTCTTAGAAATGGTATGAATTACCTACTTAGAAATAGTGGTATGTACTCTCATGAGGGAACTTCAGTAATTAGGAATGGTCAGTGACTTAGTGGTTCAGTTTAAACAAGTCTGATTAGATTATAAAGTTCTAGTGGTATATTTTAACGTGCTTTTTAATTTTTGTGTGGATTTTAAAGAACAGTATTTTACAGATTACAATAAATCTATTTTTGATGTTTTCTTTAGCCATTTAAAATTTCAGTATATAACAGATTTTACAAGTCTTATTTATTTTCTGGGAAAAACCCACTTGAGCATAATTTTGTGCCTCTTATATAGGTTTTTCTAATACTGTCTCAGAAATTGGCTTTTCATTATTTCCACTAAAATTGTTTAATATGTTTTTACATTACCTAATTTGTTCATATTACTGGTTATTAAAATAACCTCTGTAACTTTAATTGTTCTAATTTTCAATCTCAGTTTCTCATGTACCTGTTGCATTAAATCATACTGAGTAGTTTTCTCTTTATTTATATTATTTAACTATTTGTCAATAATTGGCAGATTAAATGAGAAAAATTACCAAGTAGTAATCAAATATGTTTCTTTTCCAAAATTATAAGTAGTCATAATGACCTAAGAGAGTAAACTTGTTATCTCTGGAGCTAAATGTACCATTTTTAAAAGTACCTCATATTGCAAGTGAATAGCATTTTACACTACAAGCTTTCCAGAAAATTATTTTTTCTTTTTTTGAAAAGAGTTAACTCCTTGTATAAATGTCCAGTAATGAATAATGAAGTTTGTCTATATACCA
This sequence comes from Neomonachus schauinslandi, assembly GCF_002201575.2. Taxonomy (NCBI): domain Eukaryota; kingdom Metazoa; phylum Chordata; class Mammalia; order Carnivora; family Phocidae; genus Neomonachus; species Neomonachus schauinslandi. Next base: position 145,422,047 of record NC_058404.1, read on the forward strand.
CAGTGACAATTTTATTATTATACCTAAAATTGAGCTATTTTAAGTTTGTCACCATGATGTTCATCTTTGTGGCTTTATTGAACATCTGGAATTTTATGTAGATTTCTGCTTATTTACATTAAACATTGGACCCCTTCTATTTTTTTGTCTTCAAGTATAACGTGGTCCTTTGAATCAAATTTCTTGAAGGTGCTCTTATTAAATCTTAGTAAAAAAAAAAATCAGTATCAGTGAATATAGTGCAGATTAATTTTCATGATGCTATAGTTTACCTTTTAAATTGTAATTGTTTATTATATATCCCCATATGTATTTAACTTGAATTTTTAAGTGATCTTCAATATCTTAAGTAAAATATTGTAAGTTTCTGAAACTTAAACTGGAAAAGGTTGTTTTCAACTTAATATCATTGCTTCTTAACTGCCCAAGGTAATGGATTAAATTGAATAACTTCTTTATTTAAATTATCCATATAATCCAGTCAGTAATTTTCTTTTCCAAACCAAAGTGTTTGTGTTTTTGCTCACCTTAACTAATACTTGGGAAAATAACCAAATACAGATGATAGAAAGAGCTTAGGAGTCTATATAAATCTCTTTCCCTCTCTCTTTTTTTTAATTCGTTAATGTTATTTTTGCTGAGACAGGATTATAATTTTAGAAATTTGATGCTTTTCCTATAGGTCATATGTAATAATGGATCTTAGTACTTAGATCAGTGAGAAGAAATAGTCCTCCAAACTTTTTTTGTATATTTCAAATTTGTGTGACCAAATACTGTGTATATAAGCCAGAGAGGTTTATGTATAAGCTCTTTATATGAAAACATGAATCATATGAGAGGTCATTTCAGAAACTTGATTATATATATTCTAGTTTTATTTATAATTGAACCAGTTTTGACAGTTTTCTGTAAAAATTATTTTACAAATGAGAAAATTTCACAAATATTTTTATCTTAATTTTTATTAATTTCAGAATGCTTTTTTGATATATTTTTTATTTTAAAAAGTAGCAATTTTATGAAAATAAGAATGCAGTATTAAGTATAGTAACTCTGATGCCCAGTCTTGTTCCTTCATCAGACCAAAGCCACGGTTTCTAGCTTCATCTGTACTTGATTTTATAGGTTGTATATAAGCTAAAAGCCCCAACTCTGTTTTTTCCTTACAGAAAGATCCAGTGGGTTGAGCATTTGGCTGAATCCTTTAGGGTAGAACTAAATTAAGGGTCAGATTTAAACGTAGGAAGTAGATTTATTATGAAACCATTTCTTACTCTGTATTTATCATGACATCAGAGGGTTTTTTGCTTTTGTTTTTGTTCTTAAATAAGATTGAAAGAGTCACAGGGAAGTTGTTTCCTTTTGATTTGTCAACATGATGGGCTAATGGTAAATAGTGCATTTTAGTTCAAACGGGTAATCCGCTTTCTATTTCCCATGAAAATTATTTTTAGTAATGATACAAAATCTCCATGAAGTAGACTCTTTGAACAGGTACTTGCTATATATCTTTTTATTCTATAGAATATATTGGTTTGTGTAATACACATCATTTATATATTGTATCAGCAAGTCTTCAATGGATTTCTAAAGTTCTATATTTAGTATAACCATGGTAACATTTTTCGCAAGGAAGAATTGTAGTAACTCTTAGGACATAAGTATAAATTGATCTAGAGGCAGAAAAGTTAAGTTAAATATGTAAATTTTTGAATTGATATAAGTAACATTTTCCATTCATTAAGAGGTTTTGGAAAGATTAGACATGTTGAACAGATTGAATCTTATAATTTCACTCCAGTATTTATTGAGTACCTTCAGTGTGCTAGGTACTTGAAATTCAATGAAATGAGTCCAGCTAATTTTGCTTCACAAACTAAAAGTTCAGAAGACAGACTATCTGCCATTGGTATTTAAATATTCTTGAATTCAGGATGCATTCAACTGTGTATTTGAATACTAGTATTTTACTTCATTTGTTCATTTGAATAATTTGAAACCCACGTTTTCAGCATTCTGAATTTTTCAGTAAGCATATATTTTCCTTAATTTAAGCACCTGTAGGTTATCTTTTTTATGCTTATCTATGTAATTGTTAAGCATATTTATGAATGTTGGGCTGTCCAGAAAGTCTCCTGGGTCCTGTTTTCTGTTTTTTGTCCTTAAAGATTTTTCTATTGCCATTTAAATCAGTATGTTACGTATGAGTGGATGTGTATGTATACATATAACACACTCATATATATGCTTCATATACTCTGCATACACACATTCATGTTCCTGCTATATTATGCACTATGAATACTTTTATTTGAAAATTGTGTTTATCTTGGAGGGAGGGGCAGAAGTTGCAACATTGCTTTCATACACCAACTTCGGGGGAAGGATGGGGGAATAGCAGAGGATAGCTAAAAGATGCACTTATATTAGTTTATAATCCCTTAAATACTAATGTTTCAGTAGAGTGTGAAAGCTCCAGACAGCTTGCAAAAATAGAGTGTAACTAGAAGTGTATGAATTAATCTGTTACTCTCATATGAGAGTAAGGGCAGACTTGTCCAGATGCCACTAGTCCCATGTTAATCCATCATAGTGCAGTAGTTAATGCATGCTGTGGTGTGTGAATTAAGAAGGGTCTACATCATGTATTATCTGCATATACATGCAAAAACATTGACACTTTCCTGGTTCCGCGTTGTTAGGGGTCCTTGTTCCGACACCTGACTAAAGAGCTCATTCTGATAGGAAGTGAACTGGTCACTACAGAATTGGTGAGCATCAAAGTTCTGCTTAACCACTGATATTTGGTTTATATAGCTTCCAGATTTTGAAGACAAAGGCCTTTCAGGAGGTGTTCATAAACGTTAAATGTCCATCAGATAACTTTTGGTTTAATGAGGGTTTAAATCAATATTGGTCATTAATAATTTGGTCTTGGATAGAATCAGGCTTCTAACTAGCTGGTTATATATGGATATATGTTGTACGTTGGATACCCACATAGTTTTATGGTGGCAGTAGTAATTGAGCACATTAGTTACCATTTATTGAAATTTTAAGGTGTATACAGAGGGACTATTCCAAGTACTCCACAAGCATTGTTTTATTTAATCCTCTAAATGACTCTCTGAAGAGGTAGGTATCCATTTCCTAGAATGTTTGTAAGGAATAAATGAGATAATTGGTATAAACATTTAGCACAACTAACAGTTAATACTTGACTGTTAGCTCTTTTTTAAAGTGATGATAACCCTCATATACTATTTTATGTTAGTATCATCCCCCATTTGACAGACCAAGAAAACTTTAGCCTCAAAGATGATTAGAGTAGCAGTTCTCAAATTTTTTGATTTCAGGACTCTTTTACACTCTTAAAAATAATTGGGGACTCATTAGGATCTCTGTTTATGAGAGTTATATTTATCAATAATTATATTAGAAATTAAAATTAAGAAAATCTAAAAACATTAACATTTATTCATTTAAAAATAATTAATATAAATCCATTACATGTTAACATTTTTATAAAAAATAATTTCCGAAAGAAAAGAAAACTGAGAAGAGTGGCATTGTTTTGCATTTTTACAACTATTTCTGAAGTCTGGCTTGGTAGAAGATAACTAGATGCACATTTGCTTTTATATTCAATCTATTGTAATACATTATTTTGGAGGAAGTCTAAGAATAAGATCTGATCTTACACTTACATGAGGATAAAAAAAGGAAGAATATTTTCATATTCTTTCAGATAATTACTGATATTCTTCTTCGATACCACTCCTAAAACTACACAAACGCTAGTTTCCTAGAGGTTAGTTGCAGTGTGGAATATAAAAAAAACATTATCAGGGAGTTTTCTGAACTTTATTAGATTAAAATCCACTGGTTTAGTGCACATTTTGAATGGATCTTGTACTCATGCATGAGTTTGTAACATCATACATTGGTCATTTGGAAAATAATTTCTCACATACTTATTGACTTCCAAATATTGCTACATTTCATTCTGCAGTGTAAAAAAAAAACATACACATTTGCTAATATCAGCACTTAACTTACAAAAGTCAAAAACTGGGAAGCTGTCACATTCACAGTGTCAGGGGTAAATTTTCCAAAATTCTAATTTTTGCCTGAAGGCTTGAATTTATTACTGATGACAAAGAAAGTGTGTTCTTTTCCTTGAAATGATAGGCTCACTTCATTCATTTTTGAGAAAATGTCTGCCAAATAAATATGAATACCCATAGTCTGTCTCAAGTAAAAATGGTATTCCACGAAAAAAGCTATTGGTTTAGCTCACATTTACACAAGTTTTTGTCTTGACATAACCACCATACATGGGTATTTAGCAGAAATGTTTCCCATTTTGTCACAAAAATATTAAAATGTCATATATTCAAGGTTGGAAATTTAAAAATTAATACTTTTTACTACTTCATAATGGAAACTGGCTTTCTATCCTGCCACCCCCACCCCCTCCGCCTTTTTAAAATTATGAGTGCATGGCAGAAAGAATATGGTTGATACCATGGCCTTGACTCGTGTTCAGGAGCCAGCAGTTTTCCTCACCATTATTTCTATATCGTCAGTGCAAATGTCAACACAGTAAGGCAAATAACATCTTAGTATTACAAGAATAGTTTTGACTTCACAGATCCTCTGGAAAAGTCAGGGATCCCCATGGATGTTGTGGACCACACTTGAGTAACTACTGGTTTACAGTATATTGCCCAAGTTCACAATCAGTAAGGACATAAAATTAAGATTTAAGTCTATTTGATTCAAATGTTTCCTTTTACCATTTTATCAAGTTTCTTAATTCATCACATAGTCCCAACTTCTTTAATCTCTTTTGACACTCCCTCTAGGATTTCTTTACTCTTCAAGTATAATAAAGCAAGTTTAAGAAGTGGGAAGAACTTTGTGTGGAAATTTAATAATTGCTTAAAATTTTAAGTCCTAGGTTAGGATTTTGCAATATAAATTCAGAATTTATGAAAAAGGAGTTTGAGGACTCCTAAGTCTGAGTGAAAGGAGAAGCTAGAATTAAGTAGAAAATGGTTTTGCTTGTAAAATAACATTAAATAGTAACACTTTTGATTTTGAAAAAGACAGTTATTAAAATAAAACTGAAATGGATTTGTAAATTCTCTCATGTCTTGTTATGATTCTACTGAATAATTAGGAAAGCAGTTCATAAATTTATTTGAATACTCATATTTTAGCAAATGAAACATATGAAGTAGTCAAATTTGAATATTTTTTTAAAGATTTATTTATTTATTTGAGAGAGAGAATGCAAGAGCAGAGGGACAGACTCCCCACTGAGCAGGGAGCCCCATGTGGGTCTCTGTCTCCCAACCAGAAAGATCATGACCCTGAGCCAAAACCCAAGAGTCAGATGCTCAACCAACTGAGCCACCCAGGCGCGCCTTGAATATTTTTCACTTTAAAGGCTATTGGCTTCCTTTCTGTGTCCTATGACAGTTTGCAGCTGGTTTTCATCCAGTCAAGAGAAATTTTTTCTATGGGACTAGTTTTATTTTATATTGTCTATGAAAATGAAAAATATGATTCAGATAATGTACATCTCGGTTATCCAAAGGCTAAGCTGTTTGTTTCAAATTCCTTTGCCTACTGCAAAATTATTTATTTTTTATTTTTATTTTTTTAAAGGTTTTATTTATTTGACAGAGAGAGCACAAGCAGAGGGAGAGAGAGAGAGAGAAGCAGGCTCCCTGCTGAGCAAGGAGCCCAATGTGGGACTCTATCCCAGGACCCTGGGATCATGACCTGGCTGAAAGCAGCCGCTTAACCGACTGAACCACCCAGGCGTCCCAAAATTATATTATTTAAAATCTAATTTATACCTTTGTATTTATATAAACATGTATATTTTGTATGGCCTACATTTTTGCCACAGTTTAATTTTGAAATTGGCATTGAAATCATGTGTTCCCACAGGAAATGAGGAATGTCAGTAACATCTGTACATCTCTTGTCTTTCCCACTTCTCAAATGCTAATAACTCTTCTCTGCTTCCAAATTCTAAAGGATTGTTGAGATGAGGAAGAGTGTTGAGCCAGTGTTAAACGGCTTGTTGGTTTTCTCTGCTGTCTTAATTTTTGTTTAGTTTCTGACCTTTTATGATTTAGCCTCTTTGAGTTTGGATACCTGCTGCCCACTTCATTTGTTTTTTTTTTTTTTCTTCTACAAATTGTCTAGATTCTGATCCTCTACTTGATGTTTGGATATTGTGGTCAACCTGGCTCTTTGATTTCACACAGATACTCTCATTTGTTCACCTTCTCATTCCTCTAGCTAGTGTTTATCCTTAGCTAGTTCTAAGCTTGAATTTGTCCTGTTGACACTTCCCCAGTCCTTGTCACATGTTCTGCATTTTTAATTTATGCCCTGTCATCATAACAAAGACCAGTATATATTTGTGTGAACTATTTAAGCAAATTTGAGAAGTAGAGTTTCTAAATTCTTATATTTCATAAGGAAATACTGGTTAGGATTTTGCCAAAACATACTGGTGTTTAAGTGTTCACACATATTGGAAAGTTTTCCTTATTAATATTTTGTCACATTTGTATAGTATTTTGTTATCTTCTCAAAATATCATTCTCAGTTTCTTTCCTGTTGTTCTTAGTTTTCTCTGTGAAATAAAATACATGGAGACAACAGTGGGTAGAAAGTTGCTCTCCCGTAACTGTATCCATTTAAAGAACCAAAATATTAAGATTAAGCCCCACATATGTCATTTAAAAATATCTTGGCAGGTGAATCATCACTTTATAAATATTTTATGAATTATAAATATAAATCTTTTCTAAAGTAAGTGAGTGCTGAATTATGTTGACATTGATTTTTAAGTATTTTTAAATTATATTTAATGGGCTTTTTCATTGTCTTGAGTTTATAGTGTTGCCATATGATTTCCTGTGAGTAGTTTTATTCTTGGTGTCTTTAGTGACTTAGCATTGTATACTGAGCACTTAAATGCTTGTTTCTCATTTTAATTTGAGGTATTCTTGTACAGTGAAGGAGCCACTTCTTTTTCCCTTTAGAAGTTCTTTGAACTCTTAGCCTTGCTTAGGTGTATACTCTACATGGAATGAGGAAGAAGAAATAGTAATTCATACTACTCAAATCAACCCAGGTGATCAATAGGTTATAGTTTTATGGTATATAATCTTTCTATGTTATTTGAAATAAATATTTTTTTATTCTTGATTTTCTTACTCTCTGAAGTTAAGTTGTATCATATAGATTCTCTACAATCCCTTCTAGATGTAAAAAAAAGTCTATAACTAGTCCTCTTAAAGAATTGGCTTTAATAGCTTCCAAACAAGAAGTTTGAGATAATGGTCCCATATATTTCAGAAGCTTTATTACCCGTTTTACTGCTTTATTTTACATTAAAGAATCAAATCCAAACTCATTTTTGCACTTGATCTATTATTTGACTTCTTTTTACCCACCCATCTTTATCTTTTCTGAACTACTTCAGATTGCTAAATTTAGATCAAATTAGCTAGCAATCAGAGCTAAATTGGAAATTTGATGAGTTTTGAGGTTTGGATTGTCCATAAGTTCCTTAGGCATACTAGATGATCTGGAAAACTGATAAGTTTTGTGTACTTTAGGTCTCAGAAATAATTTCTGTTTGGGCCCCCCATAATGGAGGTACTTCATGTTATAGTAAATAATGTCTTCAGCATTCCAAAAATAGACAAGCTTCATATTGTTTCTATAGAATGTAAGCCTAGGATTTATGATAAAATGCAATTGGGTTTTTAAAAAAATATATATATATAATCTGAGTACTCCGTTTTCTGATGATCTGGTTTGTTCCAAGCATAAAATTTAGAACATCCGGAGCAGAGGTTGCAAACTGGTGGGTTCTTGGCCAAATCAGACTTAGAAATGTGTTTTGGATATCGGACATAATGTTGGCCCACAAGATGACCATTTATTTACATTTTCTTTAATTTCTTTCAGCACCGTAGTATTTTGTTTTTGCTTTGTTTTTATTTTTTTTTTGATTCCCATATCTGATTGAGATGTTCTCTTCTATTACTAATTTGCTAAGAATTTTTATCAATGGGCACCTGGGTGGCTCAGTTGTTAAGCATCTGCCTTCCGCTCAGGTCATGATCCCAGGGTCCTGGGATCTAGTCCTGCATCTGGCTCCCTGCTCTGCGGGAAACCTGCTTCTCCCTCTCCCACTCCCCCTGCTTGTGTTCCCTTTCTCACTGTGTCTCTCTCTGTCAAATAAATAAATAAAATCTTTAAAAAAATTTTTTTTATCATCGTATCAGGTACTTTTATCTGTATCTTTTGAGATCTTATTATTTTCCTTCTTTATTCTGTTATTTTATGAATTATATAAATTAACTTTTAGATTTTAAGCCAGCTTTGTATTCTTGGGATAAACTCCTTTGTGGTCATCATATATGACCCTTTTTTGGATATGGCCAGATTTGATTTACTTGTTAAGGATTATTGTTCTTCACAAGGCGTAGTGTTCTTTGGTTTCCTTTTTTAAATAAAACCTTTGACCATTTTTTTGTATCAGAAAGATGTTAGCTTCATAAAGTGACTGGGAGTGTATCTTTCTGTTTTGTTTTCTAAAAGCTTGTGTATAAATGAATATGTGATTGAATTGACCAGTGAAGTAATCTGCAATTAGTGTTTTGTTTGTGGGAAAATTGTTAATTAAAAATTCAGTTTCTTTGGTAGATATATAGAGAGCTATTTAGCTTTTTTCTCTGTCAGTTTTGATAGTTTGTAAATCTTGTAAGGAACCTATTTCAATCTAAGTTGTTGAATTAAGAGTTGTTTATAATAGTCTTGTACTCTTTAAATGATGGTAGGAACTATAGTAGCATTCCTTCTTTCAATTCCGGTTCTGGTAATTTACATTTTCTCTTTTTTTCTTGCATAGTTTAATATGAAATTTGTCAGTTTAATTTTTGATAAACTAAGTTTTTCATTTCATGTCATCAGTGTTTCTGTTCATTTTCTATTTCATTAATTTCTGCTCTTATATTTCCTCCCTTGTACTTTCTTTGTATTTAATTTGTTACTCTAGTTACTTTAACTGGAAGCCTAGATTACTGTTTTTAATGTTTATTCTTTCCTACTATGAATATTAAAAGCTATAAATGTCTTTTATGCACTGCTTTAGTTATATATATACTACAAATTTTGATGTGTTTTATTTGCATTATCATTTAGTTCTAAGTATTGTATAATTTCTCTTGTGATTTCCTCTTTGACTTAGTCTGCCTTTCTTACCTGGGGTTTCATGGGTGAATTAAGTGCTAATTCTTAAGACATCTCTCTTTCCTGTGCATGTAGAATAATACTGATTATATATCATTCTTGGGGGAATTGAGAAAATAGTTACTCAAATCATTTTTGGTTATTTGTGATTTAGATGAGGAACTCTTCTTAAGAAAGGTTCTGTGAGTTATTAAAAATGGCATATTTCATTGTAATATTTTGGGATACTACAGGTTTCCAGTTTAGTTATGTGTGGTCAGAGAATATACTCTACTTTCAGTTTTTAAAACTGTACTGAAACTTGTTTCATTATCCAAAATATGGTCCATTTGGTGAATGTTCCATGCACACTTAAAAAGAGCATGTTTTCTGCAGTTGTTGGGTGACTATTCCATAAATGTTAGTTAGATTATGTTAGTTAATAATGTTCAAGTCTCTTATATCCTTACTGATACTCTGTGTATTTGTTCTATCAATTACTGAGAAATGAGTTTTGAAATCTTCATCTGTAATTGTGGAGAAGCTCATTTTTTCTTTTGGATCCATCAGTTTTTGCTTCATGTATTTTGGAGCTATGTTAAGAGGTATATAAACATTTAGGATTATTATATCTTCTTGCTAAATTGATTCTTTTATGTAATTAAATGTCCCTCTTTATCTTTGTTAGTATTCCTGGTTTTTACTTTGATATTAATAATAGCTTGACTAGCTTTGAAACAACTAATGTTTTCATAGTGTATCTTTCTGCATGCTTTTAACCTCTTTGTCTTTGTCTTTATATTTGAAGTATGTTTCTTGTAGACATCATAGAGTTAGCTCTTGCCTTTTTATCCAGACTGTCAATCTCTGCCTTTTAATTGGTGTATTTAGTTCATTTTTACTTAATGGTGGTTATCAATATTTTATGTTTGAAATTACCATCTTGCTAATTGTTTGTTTGTCCCATTTATTGTTTTGCTCCTTTTTTCCTTTGTTCATGTCTCTTTTTTGATTATTTTTAGTATTTCATTTTATCACCTGTATTGCCTAATTACCTCTTTTTATTATTTTTTTGAGTGATTGTTTTAGGCTTGTAATGTACATGTTTTAACTATAGCTACCTTCACATAATAATATACCACTTCATATATAATATTAGGAACCTTACGTGAGTGTATTTTATTTCTCATTTTATGTCTCTTGTGGGATTTTTGTCATATATTTTATTTCTATATGCATTGTGAATCTCCAGAATAGATTATTATTACTTAAGGGTATTTTTTTAATAAGGAGAAGGAAGACATCTATTTTTATATCATTTCTGATGTTCTTCATTACTTTGCATGAATCTAGTTTTATCAGGTATCTACTTGAATTATTTCCATTCACCTGGATGATTTCCCTTAATTTTTTTTTTTTTTTAATAATGCAGGTCTGCTGGCAACAACTTCTCTCAGATTTTATCTGCAAATGTCTCTTTCCCCTTATGTTTGAAGTATATTTTCACTGCATATATAGTATTCCTGATTGAAAGATTTTTTTTTTCTTTCAGTGCTTTAAAAGTGTCTTTCTTTTGTTTTCTGGCTTCCATTATTTCTTTTATTTTTAAATTTTTTTTTTTATTTTTTAAAGATTTTATTTATTTGAGAGGGTAAGCGAGAGAGTGAGCACAAGCCGGGCGGTGAGGGTGGACAGAGGCAGAGGGAGAAGCAGGCTCCCCATTGAGCAGAGAGCCCCATAGGAGACTCAATCCCAAGACCCTGGGATCATGACCTGAGCCGAAGGCAGCCGCTTAACCACCTGAGCCTCCCAGGTGCCCCTGGCTTCCATTATTTCTGGTGAGAAGTCAGCAGTTATTCTTACCTTTCTTCCTTTTTTTTTTTTTTTTTTAAGGTTTTACTTACTTGAGAGAGAGTGAAAGCGAGCATGCACAGGGGGAGGAGCAGAGGGAGAAGCAGACTCCCCGTTGACCAGGGGGAGGGGCAGAGGGAGAAGCGGACTCCCTGTTGAGCAGGGAGCCTGACGCAGGGCTCTGTCCCAGGACCCCGGGATCATGACCTGAGCCGGAGGCAGATGCTTAACCGAGTGAGCCACCGAGGCGCCCCATCTTTCTTCCTTTTTACATAATGTTTTTTTACCCCCTCTGGCTGTTTTAATTTTTTTTCTTTATTATTGATTTTCAGTAATTTTATTGTGACATGCCTTGGTGCAGTTTTCTTTACATTTATCCTGCTTGAAGTTTGTTGTGCTTATTAGATTTGTGAGTTAATATTTTTGTGTCTAAATTTTGAGAATTTCTGGGCATTATGTCTTCAAATATTTTTTTTACCCTTCTTTTTTCCTGGGATTCCAAATACACACTATATTATATTCTCCTAAACATAATGTTGCCTCTGTACTTTTTTTTTTTCCCAGCCTTTTTTTCTCTTCATGCTTGAGTTTGGATAATTTCTCTTGCTGTATATCAGGTTCACTGTTCCTTTTTTCTGCATTGTCATTCATTGAAATTTAATAACAAACACTGTATTTTTCAGCTATGGAAATTCTCTTTGATCCTTTAGGTTTATAGATTTCATTTCTCTCTTCATGTTCCCATTTTTCTTTGAATTGTTGAGCACACATAAAAGAGTTTAGAAGTCTTTGTTAATTCCATGCCTGTCATTTAAAGGTCTATTTCTGTTTTTTTTTAAATGTTTTATTTCTGTTTACCTGTTTCTTCCCTAGTTATGGGACATATTTTTTTGCTTCTTTGCAGTCTGAGTAAGTTTTATTTGATGGTCGACATTTTGACTCTACCTTGTTAAATGTCTGAATGTTATTGTCCTGCTTTAAAGAATATGGAATTTAATTTGGGCTAGCAGGTTATTTGTGAATCAACTTTATTCTTTTTATTCCCCCCTTTAAAAAAATTTTTTTTAAACTCTTATTTTTTATTAAATTTTTTCTTTTAATTCCAGTGTAGTGTACTCTTTAATCCCCATCACCTATTTCACCCATCCTCGCACCCACTTTCCCTCTGGTAACCATCAGTTTGTTCTCAGTTAAGAGTCTCTTTTCTTGGTTTGTCTCTCTCTTTTTTTCTTTGCTTGTTTGTTTCTTAAATTCCACATATTAGTGAAATCATGTGGTATTTGTCTTTATTTCAACTTTATTCTTTTGAGGTTTTGAAGCATTGTTATAGCATCTTTCTAGTAGCCTGTACTCTAAAGTTAGAGTAGTCCTACTCTTATGTGTGGCCTTTCTGGATCCTCTACCAAATATCCGAGGTTTTCAGTTGAAATCCCTCTCTGGCTGGTTGGATATGGATATATCGTAATCCTGTGGGAACTTCTATAGTTGTTTAACTTACAGTTCCCTAGCAGTTATTTTCTCAATTCTTCTCTCCAGTTTTTTCACACATACTAGCTTTCTTAGCTTTTCCAATCTCTGATCTTTGTCTCCTGAGCTAATAATAAGTAGCACTTCATCAGTTCTTTGCTTTGTTTTTTCAAATAGTGTTGGATATGGCAAAAAGATGAGAAAGTAGTAGAGTTCACTTCTTTGTTTTTTGGTTTTTGTTTTTTTAGTTATCATTCCTCTGTTATACCTGTTGTACATTGTTTGAAAAGAGGTGGGACGCCTCATTAGGTGCCAGTTACCTTGTTATGACTATAAACTGTATAGTCACTGTATTTAAACTGCCAGGCTGTGGAGAGAATTATATTAAGTAGACTGAGTAAGCTGTGGTAAGTTTGCAATGAAATATCTTTCATGACTAACAGAGTGCCACATCCTGTAGTCTTCTAGCCCTCATCTATTTAGTTGTAAAGTCATTTACTCAAATGTAAGCAATATGTACTCAATAGATGCAGTGTAATTGCAGTTCCATTGCAGATGCTCCTGCCACAGATGACTGCCAAATGTACCATGTTTGTATAGCAGCATCTAATATGCTTATGTTTCATATTTCATAGTACATTTTAAGAAGGCCTAACCCTATTTAGTTAAAAATTCCAAAAATTGCTCTCAACTATGTTTAGAAAAGTGAACACATTTTGAGGTAATTTAAAATAAACTGTTTCAGGTTATTACTAATGGCAAACATTCTATTGTCAGCTCTTTTGTAATGGGGTGGAAAACTTGTGCTATTATGAGCACTGTGAATTGTGTAAGACTGTTGAATCACAGACCTGTACCTCTGAAACAAATAATACCAAAAAAAAAAAAAAACCCAAAAAACAGACTGTTTCAGGTTATTACTAATGGCAAACATTCTATTGTCAGCTCTTTAGTAATGGGATGGAAAGCTTCATTAATTACAATAAAATCTCATAGGAAACTTAGAATGAATAGAATGGTTCAAAGAAAGTTAAATGAATGATGTTATATTCTGGTATATTTCCTTTCAGTCCATTCTTTATGCCTGATATGGGTATATACACATTTTTAACAAATTGGGATCATATTTAAAAAAAAAATACTGTATGTCTTGTTTTTTCCCCTCATACATTATTTATATTTTTCTCTCTTAAATAAATGCTGAAAATATCAATCTAAAAATATGTCAAATTTATTTTTATATTTTTCTATTATAAATAATACTACAGTGAGTATTCTGTTTTCTTCTGGATTTCAGAAAACTTCTGGGAGATTTCTAGATCAGGGGATGTTGATTTTGAAACCTTTTCATTAATACATATTCATTGTAAAGATTTTGAAGCATAAAGGAGAAATACAAATATCTTAATATTTGTATTCTAATCTGTTTACATCTGAATTCTTTTTACTAGACTTGAAAACTTTATGTTCTAACTTTTAACACATATATGTCTTGAGCTTTTTCCTGTTTTATTAATTTTTTTTTTTAAATAATCCTTTTGGTGATTACCTAATATTCTATCTTGAGAATATAACTTACTGTGTGTTTATATTGTTGGACATCCAGTTTTTTGATTGGAAAAAATTTTTAAGATATCCTTTGGCCATTTTGCTAATGGAAGTGTGGCTTTATTTTTTTGAGGTAATCTTTATGTATTGATGTGAATCTTTATCAAATGTGAGAAAAAATTTTTTTTCTGAATTTGTTAATTTATATTTTTTGTTAAAGGTATTTTTTGCAAAACTTTTATATACTTTTCTTTGTGATTAATTTTTCTTATACTTAGAAAATTCTTTTTCCTTCTGGAGATTAGATAATATTCATCTATATATTTTTTATTTTTTTAAAGATTTTATTTATTTATTTGACAAAGAGAGAGAGCACAAGCAGGGGGAGCAGCAGAGGGAGAGGGAGAAGCAGGCTCTCCACTGAGCAGGGAGCCTGATGTGGGGCTGGATTCCAGGACCCTGGGATCATGACTTGAGCCGAAGGCAGACGCTTAACGACTGAGCCACCCAGGAGCCCCAACATCTATATATTTTTTAATCAAGTCTTGCAAGAATTTATTTTGAATTGTAATACATGACCTGATAAGAATCTTAACTTTTTTCCCCTAGGGCCATTTAAGCAGATGATTAATTAGTGAGATCATACCTTTTGTATTCCAGGATATCTATTTTTTATAGAATAAATTTTTTTTCTTTAATATTAACAAAATTCTGTGACTAATCCTTGAGTAAAAACAGAGCTTGACATGCAATAAACCTGTAGTTCAACCCCTGAACACTGGTCCCCAAAAGATATACATTTGGCATTATAGTTGTACTCCTAATATAGTCTATTCCTTGATGGAAAGGAGAGAAGGATCATAGTGGTGGTTGAGATTGGGACATCTGAAAGGTAGAGATTGATGCCCGATTATAAGAGTACAGGAATCTAGTTTCCTCATCAGTGCTTAGCATAGTGCTGAGTGGAGGTATTTTGAAGTGTTCATTTAATACCCAAGAGAAAGCATGAGAAGGAAAGATTCTGATGTCTTCTATATGACTTTTAAATTTTTGGCTGTTTTTGAGTATAAACAAAGCTAATGGCAGGCAGAATGATCAAATGCTTTTCAATTAAGAAAAGTTATTTTTATCTTCATATAATAAAGCTTTCATGATGTATCTATTAATTCTTATCTGTTAAGCAGTAGTTTAACCTTGGTCTTGCATTAGTATCACCTCAGGTACTTAAAAAATATTTATACCCAAGCCAATCCCTAGAATGATTAAGTCACAATATCTGAGGATATGACCCAGGCATTAGTACTTTTTGTTGTTGTTGTTAATTTTAGTGTACATCTAAAGTTGAAAACTACTGCTCTAAGACTATGGATAAAGAGAATTTAAAGCAGTGTGTTCCTAAACTCTCCAAGTGTCTTAGTCAATTTGGGCTCTAAAACAAAGGAATAAAGACTGGGTGCTTTATTAAACAACAGAAATTTCTATCTTATAGTTCTGGAGGCTGGACGTCTGAGATCTCAGGGTGGCAGCATGGTGTTGGGTTCTGGTGAAGACCTTCCAGGTTGCAGATTGCCAACTTCTTATACCCGCATGTGGTAGAGTACAAAGAGAGGAAGCAAGCTGTCTCATGACTTATAAAGGCTCTACCCTCATGACTTCTAATTTTAATTACTCCACCTCCTACTGCCGTTATCAATCTTCATTACTGATAGGATTTCAATGTATGAAGTTTTGAGGGAACACAGCAAGTTTAGTCCGTAACACCAAGGAAATAAAATTGCTTCTTTGTTAAATGCTGGATGGAAATAGACCATTGAATTGGCTGGTGCTTTCTAAAAATTCTCGGACGGGGAGATTCCATAGTCTGTCATGGTAGACTTTTTCAGTACTTAAATAATCTGGAGAAAAGTGTTCCTTCTCTCTTTATTTTATTTTGTCATCCAAATTGTTTTATTACATAATCGATGCAGATAGAAACAAAAGCTCTTCTTTGTTTCTTTTTTTGGATTCTGAAATTCATGATGGATTGAAAATTTATGTAAATCTCAGCATGAGAACATTTTTGGTGTTTTATGTTTTTGTAGCTTCAAAAAGGATGTATACTAAACCAATATAAATTTTCATTGCAATAGTACTCCTCTAAATGCAAAAGATACATTTCATAGATATATTCTGTTGTCAGAAACTGTTTTAAGGAGATGAAAAATACAGGAGGCATAGAAATTATTTCCAAGTCTCCAAATAAAGGACTTGTCAAAGTTAAATATCTTTGGTGATATAATAGTCATTCAGGAAATATTTATTGACCGCCTCCTAGGTGTTGTGTGTGCACTGTTGTTCTTGGCTTAGACTACAGCAGTGAAAAAGATGAAGTTCCTACTTTCATAGAATTTACATTGTTGGAAAGACTAACAGTGTACAGTTTGACTAGAAAATAATACAATTTATAGTCATTAATACCATTAAAAAATAAAGCCAAGGTGATGGGGCAGACCGTGACAGAGAGGAGGAGATACTGTTCATAGGGTCAGAAAATACCACTCTGAGAATTGACAAATTTAGGTAGAAACCTGAATGTTGAGAAGAAGCTGGCCATTTGAAAATCTTGGTGAGTTCCAGACAGAGGGAACTGTAATTGTGAATTCCTGGGCTATGATCTAGTTAATGTTTGAAGGACATTAGAAGAGGCAGAGTTAATAAGGGTATTTTGTGTAAGATAATGGGAAATTCAGACTGTTTTCTTCAATTAACTAGAAGACTTCTTGCCAGGAGGTACCTGAGAGCCTGACTTTCTCTTTGTCCTGGGTTTCTTTCTTTTTTTTTGTTTTTAAGATTTTATTTACTTATTTATTTTTAGAGAGGGAGTGGTGGGAGGAGAGAGGAAGAGGGAGAGAGAGAATCTCCAGCAGACTCATACTAAGCCCAATGTGGGGCTCAATCTCACAACCCCAAGATCATGACCTGAGCCACAATCAAGGATCAGACACTTAACTGACTGAACCACTAGGTGTCCCTGTCTTTCTGGGTTTCTTTTTGTGTTTTCTTCTTTTACTTTCCTTGTCTCCTTTATCCCCTTCCCCCTCCCCCTACCTCCCACCCCTACACAACCAGACTATGTTACTTATTTAGCAGCCTATGGAGAAGGGCCCGGGGCAAGCATGGGAATGATTTCTGTAATAATCTTGAGGCATAATTTGAGGCAAATAGAGCCAAGACTAGAATGAGGTATGTTGGGAAGAGACTGGGAATTTTTAGGATGTGCTATAGCCACTTTCTCTTGAATTTGCTCTTAGGGAATAGGAGTTATGTGTTAAGTTTTTTGATAATGAACTCTTCAAATTATTATGTATCTTTTTATATGTTAAAAGTTTTAGGTCACCTTCCTTAACCAGGATGTTTAATCTTCATAGTTCCTAAAATTTAGTTAGATAAAATTTAGTTTTAGATAAAAACATAGTTCCAGTATGTTTTTATCATGATTCATCTAATTTATTATATAATTCATGGAGAACATGTGTTAGTATTATTTTAGAAGTAAAGGATGACTTTGATCTTGTTGGGGGATATATGGCGGGGGCCAGATGTCCAACAAAAGGAATGATACAATTTTGGTTTAATCTCGTTGGTGAAGCTATAGTATACTAAAGTAAATTATCTTTTTTACTCTGATATTAGACTTTTTATACTAAAGAATTGAGGGTATAATATTGAATTATGTGACAGCATTCCAGTTCTCTTTTTCTTTTACAAAAATATGGATTTTGGATGAAATTACACTTTGTATATATTTTAAAGCTATTTTGTCTGTATACCATGTAGACAACTTAGCCACATTTCATAGGAATTCTTGGGTTTTTGAATGTCAAGTAGAGCTGTCCGTAAATAATCGAAGTCTTTATCAAATGAAACATTACTGATGGCTATTCATTTAATTTGTTTAATGTACATTAGCAGTGTACCAAATGCGATTTTTCATTTGCTGTGAGAAACTAAAGTAAATGATGTGTTTGGATAATTGAAGGGTTTCAGTATATAGTCATATATTTTTATTGCTAATTAAATTATAAGTCATATTATTTTGTTATAACTAGGTAATAGATCAAAATTGGTGATATTTTAGCAAAACTGTTTTCCATTGAATGTTTCTATAAAGCAAATGTCTATATACAATTAGTAGGTATATGGAGTACCCATATGTTTCAGTTCACTTGGGACACTTCTAGTTTATACTTGTTTTCCTGGGGCAGTTTCAATAATGTTTTGATTTAGTTTATATATGTGGATACTCTAAAGTTAGGGAAATGATGGCAGTATAACTCTGAATTTACATTAGTTCATACAGTTTTTCCCAATATTTTTAGGTTTTGTATCACCAGGTAACAAGTGCTGAATGCCAAGTATACAATCACAGTTGAATACATCAAGTCAAACAGTAAATAATATGTTTAATGAGATGCTCTTTCACCTAATTTCTTCGCCTTGGCTCAGTTTGGCTAATAGTTCTCTCTTGAAAGTACTTTTTACAGGGTTCTCTTCTTTTAAAAGTTATGACATATTTACTATGTAATTTCTTATTTGTGAGAACTTAATATGTCTTTTTAAGTATGCTAGTATTTTTATTATAGTTATTTGGTTTTTTGTAATGTTTTGATTACAATTGCATAAGTTTTGAATGTCCCCAGTTCTGTTTTTCCCTGAGCCATGTTATTTTAATGTGCTGTTTGCAGAATGTGAAGTTTGTCAGGATGCATTTATTGCATTACAGCACAGTTGTCTCTATTGCTATAAACATTACGTAATGTAAATAGCATTCACTGTATGACTATAGGAATATAAGACTTGAGTGGTATCTGCTTTTCCACCTTCTACCACAAGAAATCTTACTGTAGATGGGATGTATTAGCAGCATAAGATCTAACAACTATTTCAGAGCTGCTTAATTTAGAGTGATTGGTGGGGAGTTGGGGGCTCAAAGGGTGCTACTCACAATACATCCTGAGTTCTAAATAAGCAGCAGACAAACAGAACATTTGAGTCAGAGAATGTTTATAGATCTCCTTCTGAAAATTGGATATTAATTTCTTTCAAACATTTTAAGTGCAGGAAATAAAATGTGCTTTTATGTTAAATTTTACCAGCATTTATGTATGACCTGTGATGTGTGAAGTGCTGTGGTAAAAACAGAGATGACATAGACATAGACCCAGACATAGACCCTACAAACCAGGAGTTATTGATCTTATCATTGAGACTCATGTCTAAATTAATTAGCTAAACAATATCCATTAAATTACTCATGGAGATTCTTTTTTTTAATTTTAATTTTTATTTTTTTTAAAGATTTTATTTATTTATTTGACAGAGAGAGACACAGCGAGAGAGGGAACACAAGCAGGGGGAGTGGGAGAGGGAGAAGCAGGTTCCCCGCTGAGCAGGGAGCCCAATGTGGGGCTCCATCCCAGGACCCTGGGACCATGACCTGAGCCGAAGGCAGACGCTTAACGACTGAGCCACCCAGGCGCCCTGAGATTCTTTTAATAATGCAAATGATAATTGATTTTTAATCTTTGTTATTTAAGATATTTTCATTTCATATTTGCTTAAACCAGCTGCAAAATAATCCTATCCCTAGGATGAAGACAGGTCTTTTGTGGAAACACTGTGTGACTCAAACCACATGCTTACTGCTTCTTGTCTGCCTGCAGACAACAAAATCAGTGAATTAAAAAGTAAGATTTCAATGGGGAAACCAAGACAGGGCAAGTGATGATGAATTCCCTTGGGCATGTATTTTTGTGATTGTGATTTTATTTATATCTAGTAAAATTATTCCAAAATAAGAGTTACTTAATGATAGCTTGCAAGGAGCAGTATGATTTCCAGTGGCCATTTGAATAATGTTGTGAGTGTTTTATCTGGCTATGCCAAAAAACCCCCACAAACTTAGTTATGGAAAGCTATTGATATATTTTAGTCCTTGGAAATGGTTCTTGAGGTCAGGTGCTAAATAAGCAGGGGATCTAGTAAAGTAACTACTTAAATATAAATGTTAGGATATGGAGGAACTACTTAAATGTCTTAACTAGTTTATAAAGTAATTTTGAGAAATATTGCTTTTTGTCCACTCTAACATTTTATAAATATTCTGATTCTTCACATACACCTTTGACACTAATGTCTTTAACACTAAATCAATGTTTTGGATCATTAGCACAGTTTTCCAAAGCACATCTTCCCTTCAATTTAAGATGTGTAAGATAAAGTACTGTCACAGCTATGTATGATGATTGTATCTCAAGCCACAGACACCTATACCTTTTAAGACACTTGGAGTTTTCAGTTTTCTTCTGCATAGCTATCTGTTTTTGACCTCCACAGTGAAATCATTTACTGATAGTTTTTTTTTAAAGTGGCCTTTAGGCACGCCTGGGTGGCTTAGTTAAGTGTCCAACTCTTGATTGTGGCTCAGGTCACGATCTCAGGATTGTGAGATCGAGCCCCATGTCAGGCTCTGCGCTGGACGTGGAGATTCTCTCTGCGCTTAAGATTCTCTCTCTGTCTCCCATTCTGTCCCTATACCCGCCTCCCCTCTCTAAAAAAAAAAAAAAAGTGGCCTTTAAAAGGTTTCTTTATAATGATATCTGGCATTTAGAATTGAAGACCAGGAATACATTTTTAATCTTGTTAATTTGCTTGAAAAAGGTTGGCATGTGAATTTTATATATACTTTACTTATATCCTAGATATAGATACTATCCTTAGACTCAGATAAAATTAGCAGGTAGAGAAAAGTATTTATTGTAATAGACAGCAGTTATCTGTTTTGGTAATTACTGAAATTTATCAAGTATTGTACATATATACTCACTACGAGTGAGCAGGTCTCTTAGTGTTCTAATGTTATTTGTGCTCACTACTATTCGGTGTGTCAAGAATATTCTTTTCTGTTGGATTTCACCCAAGCTTGGAAATTATTCATTTAACAAATATTTTGGGTACCCATCCTGTTCTTGGAGTTTGGGTTACATAAGTGACTGAAACATAATAATCTTTGCCATCTTGAGACATTGTAAAAACTTTGGCACTGATTTAAGTGTAATGGGAGCCATTGAACAGTTTTAAACAAAAGAATGATAAGATCTGACTTACATTTTAAAGGGAGTTGGAATACTTGGAAATCGGACTTTAATTATTATTTGAGCTTAACTAAGATTTAGATTTTTCCTCTCTCTCTCTATATAAATCATATATATATGAAATTTAAGATAGGGTTCAATCGTTTATTTGGGTATGATAGTCTATTAGAAATCTCCTGCTTTGCTGCCCTCTGTAGAGTATTATCTTTGATCAGTGGAACCAATGAGAAGATCAAGATAATAAAGGCAAGGCTCTATATTTTCCTCTGAGAAAAAAAAATCCCTGAGGAGGAAGAGCTCTCTTTTCTTGGAGATGAGGAAGAGAAAAAGAAAGATAGTATTTTAAGATGGGCTTAATTGAAGTATCTATAGCACATCCAGAAAGAAATTTCAGCAGTTTAGGTAATACAGAACTGAAGCTCAGCAGAGAAGTCTGTTTGGGAGAGAAAAATATTTCAAAGTTATCAGTAGAATAAGTTATAATTAAAACTTGTGTTTATAGATGACATTACCCTGCTGTATAGGTTAAATAAAAAGGTGAAGGTGGAATGGAGGGAGCATATCAGTATTTGAATGCCAAGGAAGAGAAGCTTCAGAAGGGCCTGATCAGAAAATACTTGGAAAAACAAAAAAAGAAAAAAGTAAATACTTGAGATGATGGGCACATTTAATTGTGAACCAGACAGGAAAAAATGATCTATAAGAGAACAGGTAAACTGAATGAAAGAGGAAAGGTTTGGGTCCCTAGAATGCAGTTAAGAACAGATTTAATAGAGAATAATAACAAAATGAGAGAATTAGAGAGGCTAGATGTTAATAAAATGTAAAACTTCAGAGTTAGAAAAAGATACAAGTATTCAACCGTGAGAATATGTTCTTATTTTGACGAGGTTATCTTTAAGATACTTTCCTCCTTAAAAATTTTAGGATTTTTGGAATGGAGCATTCATATTTTTTCTCTTTGTTGAATTTAAAAGAAATAATTGATACCAGCAGTCTTTTTTTTAATTGACTTTTTAACTTCCTTCTTAAATTTGATGTATATTGAATAGTAAAATCTACAAATCAACAATTATTTTTTTCCTGATTTTTTATGGTAATGTGTACATAACAAAATTTACCATTTTCACCATTTGGTTTTGGTACAGTATGCCTTTTTGTCAATTATCTTTATATTAACTTTATTTAAAATTTCTATGAACTTGAAAAATATTTTTATTTTGGTTAGAAATGTTCTTTGAGGGGTGCCTGGGTGGCTCAGTCAGTTGAACGTCCAGCTTTTGATCTCAGCTCAGGTCTTGATCTCAGGGTCGTGAGTTCAAACCCCATGTTGAGCTCCAAAAAAAAAAAAAATGTTCTTTGACCATAAGGGAATTAAACTAACATAAAAAATAGATCTCTGGAAAATTCCCAAATATTTGGAAATTAAACAGCACATCTTAAAAATAACACATGGTTCAAAGGAGAAGCCACATGAGGAATTAAAAAATATTTTGAATTGAATGAAGTATATCTGAATTTGTGGTATGCAGCAAAAGCAGTGCTTAGAGGGAAATTTATGACATCAAATGCTTGTTTTTCTTAAGAGTTTTCAAATCAATAGTTTAAAGTTCTGCATTGAGAAACTGCAAGAAGAACATATTAGATCAGAGCAGGCAGAATAAAGATAATAAAGATAAAAATAGAAAATGAAATTGAAAACAAAAATAATGAAGAAAATAAAACTGAAATTTGGTTCTTTGAAAGAATCATTAAAACTGATAAAGCTTTAATCAGACTGATGGGGAAGGAGAGAGAGAGAGACAGACACACAGGTTACTCATATCAGCAGTTGAAAGGGACGTTATCACAAATTCCACCCTTATACATTGAAAGATTAATAAGGGACTATTATGAGTAACTTTGCCAACAAACTTAACTGAGATGAAATGGACAAATTCTGTGAAAAAATGCAGACTACAAATTTCACTCAATAAATAACCTGAATAATATTTTATCTAAGAGAAATATTTCTAATTAAAAACCCTCCAGCAAAGAAAACTCCATGTCCAAATGGCTTCATCTGTGAATTATATGAAACATTGAAGGAAGAAATAATTCTAATTCTATACTAACTTTTCCAGAAAATAGATGATGAGGGATTACTTCCCAACTCATGTTACGAAATTAACATTATTCTGATACCCTGATAAGCAAAGACGTTATAAAAAAAGAAAATTACGGTCCAATATATATTAAGAACCTAGATGCAAAATCCTAATAAAATATTAGCAAATAGAATCTAGCAACATATAAACAAGATTACACAACATGAACAGATGGTGTGTATATGCAAAGTTCATAGCATTTGCCAACCAATCAATGTAATTAACTATATTAACACTAAAGAAGAAAAATTATTTTACAATCTCGATAGAGAAAAGAATTTGTTAAAAATTAACATGCACTGGGCGCCTGGGTGGCTCAGTTGGTTAAGCGACTGCCTTCGGCTCAGGTCATGATCCTGGAGTCCCTGGATCGAGTCCCGCATCGGGCTCCCTGCTCGGCAGGGAGCCTGCTTCTGACTCTGACCCTCCCCCCCTCTCATGTGCTCTCTCTCTCTCATTCTCTCTGTCTCAAATAAATAAATAAAATCTTTAAAAAAAAAAATTAACATGCACTAATAAAAAAATTCTCAGTAAACTAGGAATATTTAGAGAACCTTCTTAGTTCTGATAAAGTGCATTTATGAAAAACCTATAGCCAATATCATACTTAATGGTGAAAATGAATGCTTTTCCCCTAAGATTAAGAACAAGACAGAGATGTCCATTCTCATCGTTTCTACTCAATATAGTACTGGATTTCCTAGTCAGGTAAGTTAAAAAAAAAAAAATAAGGCACAATTATAGGAAAGAATCAAATAAAATATCTTATATTCACAGATGACATGATCGTATGTACAAAGTGTGATGGAACCTACAAAAAAGATAATAGAACTAATTCGTGAGTTTAACAAGGTCTCATATTTCTATATATTAAGAATGAACATTTCAAAAATGAAAAATTTAAAACAATAAAAACAAAAAACATGCAACATTTAAGGTTAAACAAGCTAAGTATATAATTTATATGCTGTAAACTACAAAACATTCATGAGAAAATTGAAGGTGATGTAAATAAATGAAAATGTATATACTACATTCATGGTTTGTAAGACTCAGTACTTTTAAGATGTAAATCCCCTCCCTCTTACCCCCCAAAATGGCCTGTAGAATTCAACATAATCTCAGTCAAAATCCTATCAAGGCCTTTGGTTTTGGTTTTGTTTTTAGTAGAAATTGACAACTGTTTCTGATAACTATATAGAAAGGAAAAGACCCTAGAATAGTCAAAACAACTTTGAAAAGAACAAAGTTGAAGGATTTCAAGACTTAACTATAAAGCTGTCTTAAACTAAGACAGTGTGGTATTGATGTGGTATTGATAGACACATCGATAAATAGAACAGAATAGAATCTAGAAAAGATCTGTGTGTGATCACTTGATTTTTGACAAAGGTGCCAAGGCACCTTTTCTCAATAGAGAAAATGTAGTCTTTTCAATGAATGGTGCTGAGATATATGGATATCTTTTTATGGAAGGAACTTCAACTCATGCCTTGCACTTTATAGAAAAATTAACTTGAATTGGATCATAAGCCTAGGTGTAAAAGTTAGAACTATATAAATTCTGGAAGAGAACATAGAAAATCTTTGTGGCCTTGGGTTAGGCAAAACTATTTTAGATAGGGCACAAAAAATGCAAACATAAAAGAAAAAATTATAATTTAGATTACATCAAATTTAAAAAGTTTTCTTCTTCAGAATATACTGAACAGATAAGCCATCAGCCTTCACAAAGTATTTGTATGTCTGATAAAGGATTTGTGTTCAGAATATGTTAAGAATTTTCACAACTCATTAATGAGGAAACAAACAACTGAACAGAAACTGGGGAAAATGTTCTTAACAGATCCTTTATTGAAGAAATAACACTGATGGCAAATAAGCAGAGGGAAAGATGCTCAAAATCCTTAGCCATTAAGGACTTGCAGAGTAAAATCAGAATGTGATTCTGTCCTATTAGAATAGAGAAGAGGAATAAAAGAAAGGAAAAAACTGATTATACTGAATACTAGTGAGAAGCCAGAGCAACCAGAACATACATTGCAGGTAGGAAAGCAAAATACTACTGTCATTTGGAAAAGTCTGTCAGTTTCTTATAAATTTAAATATACAGTTGTCATAAAGCATGTCCATCTCATGTATGTACCCAAGGGAAATTAAAACATGCTCACATAAAGTTTCGTACTCAAATGTTCATTAACTGATGAGTAGCTAAACAAATTGCAGTACATCCATATGATGAAGTACTATCCAGCAATAAAAAGGAATGAACTACTGTTGCATGCTATAGCATCAATGAATCTCAAAGGCATTATGCATTTGTGAAAGTTGTAGTCAGAAGTCTGAATGATTCCATTTCATTTTGGAAAAAAAATCTGAAAGTAACAGAAAATGTCATGGTTGCTAGGGGCTGAGGGTAGTGGTAGGGAATTGCCTACAAAGGGACAAGAGAAATTTCTGAGTGATAAGAAATAATTATCTTGATTGTGGTGGTAATGACATAACTATGAATTTGTCAAAATTCATAGATGTGTACAACTAAAAAGGTGACTTTTATTCTAAACTATACTTCAATAAACCTGACTTTCCAAAAAAAAACTTAATTGGATACAGAAGGAAAAAGATTGAAGAAAGAGAATATAGTATTTTTCTGATTTTGCTTCTCTTGAGAAACAAGCAGTTGCTTTAATTGAAATTTACTATGACTTGATTTTGCCAGGACTTTTTTCATTCATTTAAAAATAATTAGGTTGCATATGCATACTTCAAACTGAATTACATATACCAGCAAGTTAATTCTGTGTATCTAAAAATAATGCAAATTGTTATGATAGCTCTTTTGGAATTTTTGTTAGAAATACGGAAATGGTCAGGTTATTCCTGATATTTTTCTTTAAAGGTCTGAAGGGTTTTTTTTTTCTTAATTATTTGCTAAAATCACATAGTAGGAAACTGCGTGGTCTTTTTTTCTCTTAAGGTAAGCAATATAGAAGGGTACAGACAAGTAAAAAGGTAAAATTCTGTCATTGATTTCACTCTTCAGTTACCACTGTTAATAACTTAATAATATCCGGAAATTTTTTTGTTTGTGTTCTTGCACATGCATACATTTTGGTTTTAAAATCAACTTAAAAGGATACGTACCATGGGCTTGTATTGCGTTTCTGGGCTTGTATTTTTTACCTAAAGTAATTTGGGTATCTTTCTGGATCAATATCATATATTCATTCAGTAAGTATTTTTAAGTACTTGATGTTTAACGCCAGCAAGGAAAAAAATAGGTTCCTTGCCCAAGCAACTGATACTCAAATAAGAAGATAAATTGGAGGAAAATGTTACTATTGATAAGTTTCATGAAGGTAATTAGTGAAGGCTAAAAAGATGAAAAGTGCATTAGATGGTTGTGGTATAGGATGTTATATCTAAATCTGCCTTACTCTGCAGATAAGTATTTAGTATTTCATAGTATAATTTATTTAACCATTATTCTGTTGATGGGCATGTGGATTACTTAGAGTTGTTTTCTGTTATAGTCAATACTGTGATGAACATCCATATACATATTTTTTTGCTTATGTGTACAAGTCTTTCTGTAAACTAAATTCTTAAAAAGGAACATTGCATTTTTAAATGTTGATTATACATTCTGCCAAATTACCCTCCAAAACATTAGACATTATCTGTCAATAAATGAAAAATGCCTCATTTTAATTTGTATTTACCTGAATCCCAATGAAATTTAGCATGTTTACTAGTCATTTGTTATTTCTCCCATAAATTGCCTACTCATATGATTTTACCCATTGTGGGGTTTGTCTTTTTCTTACTGGGATTTTAGGATTTCTTTATTATTCTGTTTATAATACATACATCATATTTTATAATATTTTCTCTTAATCTGTCACTTGTCTTACTTTACGGAATCTTGAGATTTTTCATTTTTATACTGTCAAAATCTATGCACTCTTTTCTTTCCTAGCTTTTAGGTTTTGTGTCTTTCCAGAAAAGCCTTCTTATATTAGTTTAGTCTCATATTTTTTTCCTATGACTTCTTTAGTTTTATGTTTCTAGTAGATTTTAATTCATCTGGAATTTTATATATATATAAATGTGTTATATATATATATATATATAAAACACATTTTATATATATATATATACACATATACATATATATATACATATACATATACATATACATATATATATATATATATATATATATATATATATTCTGTGGTAGGGACCTAACTTTTTTCCAGTTTCCTAACCATTCTACCAAAATAATTTATTGAACAATGTCTTTTTTCCCCACTGACTTT
Source organism: Neomonachus schauinslandi (assembly GCF_002201575.2). Taxonomy (NCBI): domain Eukaryota; kingdom Metazoa; phylum Chordata; class Mammalia; order Carnivora; family Phocidae; genus Neomonachus; species Neomonachus schauinslandi. Next base: position 145,449,791 of record NC_058404.1, read on the forward strand.
TGAAATACTACCTCTATCATTTTAGAAGTCCAAAATACGTGTTTTCTGGATCTAATACTCTATTGTTTTAATTATTTTCATTTTACATTTAACATCTGATAGGGTACCCCTCCCCGTTGTCTTTTTCAGAAAAAATTTGGCAATTTCTGTGTATTTTCTCTTCCAGATGAACTTTAGAATCAACATGTCAAGTTCCATTAAAAATCCCTTTGGGATTTTGATTGGAAGTGCATTGAATTTACAGATTAATTTGGGGAGAATTGACATCTTTACACTATTGAATCTTCCCATCCAGGAACATGGTATGCCTCTCCATTTCTTCAGGTGTTCTTTTATGTCCTTAGTAAAGTTTTATGGTTTTTTTCATGTAGGTCTTAGACTTTTCTTGTTAGGTTTATTCCTAGGTATTTGTAGTTTTTGTTGTTACTGTGAATTACATCTTTTCTTCCAGTTTACATGTTGTTTTTCAATTGGTTATTGCTAATATATAGGAAATCTATTGATTTTTGTTGTTGATCTTACCATTTACTTAGTTTTCATTGGATTATCTTGAAATTTCCAGAAGGATGATTATGCATTCTGCACGATGGCATTTTGTTGTTTCCTTTTTTTCAGTATTTTATGTCTCTAGGGGATTTTTTAGTTTGTTTTTTTCTGGTCATATTGCATTGGTTAGGTTTCCAAATCTGTTCACTACTGGCTCTGATTTGAGCATCTTTCCTGATGGCATCCTTCTGATTTTTAAACTTTTACATTTGTATGTGACTTAGATTTCTGGTAGAGCATATTATCTGGAACAAAAGTTTCCTTCTTGACTTAAGTATTTTCATGGTAATGAATATTATGTTTTATTATGTGTTCTTGTTGAGATGATACATATTCTTATTACTTTAAATTTTAATGTAGTGAATTACATTAATACATCTGCCTACTATTGGTTATGATGTTTTTCATTTTTAACATTTATTCAGCAAGTATTTATTTGGATATTGCATTGTGCCAGGAACTTTGCCACACACTGGTGATAGTGCTAAATCTGAATGGTTCCTGTCTTTAATTGGAGAAGAGAGATAATAAACATATACCCAAGAACAAGATAATTTTTATGCTGTGATGGTACTAAGGAGGAAATAAAGTTAGTGGTGTGGTAGAGAGATGAGTAGAGTACTTTCTTTGGTAGTACAATCTGAGAAGGTAATTAAGACCTGAAGAATGAAAGCTTTTGGAAAAGCATTCTAGGCAAGGGAAAATCACTATTTCTGTATGTACAAATAACTCTCTTTATCCCCTTTCTTGTATGTGTTGTATGATATTCTTTACACAACTTCTGTATTTAATTTTCTAACAATGTGTTTCATTAAGTTTTTATTTTGTTTAGTTATTTTGTTATTCCTGTTCAGGTTTGCTATGAGGGTTATTTATGCTTATGAGCTAGGGAGTTTTCCCATCTGTTTTCTGGGCTTTGTAAATAATATAATGTTCTGTTCCTTCTAAAGGATAGATCTGTGACTACCCTAAGATTTCTTCTATTGTTTCTACCTTTTCTTGAAAACCATCCATTTTGTTCAGACTATTCCTATTTCTTGATTTATAGTTTTGCTTAGTTTGCTTAGTTTTCTGATTTAATAACTCATTTTTTTTTCTCTCATTTTCTGTAATCAGACTTGCCAGAGGCTTGTTTGTCTCTTTCATGCTAGACCTACCCAAGAAGCAGTTACTGGTCTTCTTAATTACTTCTGTATCTCTTTTCAGTTTCTTCATTTCTGTTATTATTACAAATTATATTGATAAATTTTGACTTGGATTTTATTTTTGAAGATTTTTATTTTATGTATTTTAAATCTAAGGCTCTAAATTTTTCTTTAAGGACAGCTATGGCCAAATCCCATAGGAAATAATATGCTTACTAATTTTTATTTTTATTTTCTCTGTATTCTGAGAGTTAATTAGTAGGGTTTTTTCTTTTCTTTTTAAATTTCTAAGTAGAGTATTATTGTTAAATTTTAGTTTCTCTTAGCTTTATGGACTAAGAATGTAACCTGTATTTTTTTTTTTTTTAATCTTTTGAGATTTTCCTTTGTTTAAGGTATGGTTAGGCTTTTGTTTGCTATAGAATACTGTGTATTCTCTGTTCATGATACATTAAATTCCATTTCACTATGATACATAAGTATAGTTCATTACGGAATCTTATTTCTGAATCATCCATATCCTTGCATAATCTACTTGCTCTCCTCATTTTCTGACATAAGTATGTAAAAAGTTTCCTGCGAAGTTGTGTGAATTTTCCAGTTGCTTTTATTTCGAGTATATTTACTTTATATATTTGAATGTTATATTGTTAAGTACATAAAAATTTGGCTGTTACACACTCTGGTGTATTAAATCTATTAATCATTATAAAATATCCTTTTTCTGTGTAATGGTTTTTGTCTTGAGTTCTTTGATATTAATTGCATCCTTGACTGGGTTTGCTTTTTCATGCTTCTGTTTTTAGCCTTACAACTAAAAATTTTAGCTCTCTTATGATAGCATATATTTGAGGGTTTTTTCTTCTTTTTTTAATCTTAATCTGTGTGCCATTTTTTCAAATAAGAGAAGTTTTCCCACTTGCTTTTATACTAACTTGATTTCTTGGTCTTTGGTCTTTTTCCTCACATTGAAGGTTATCGTGAAGAGGTCTTTTCCTGTTATCACTGCCCCCCGCTCCTCACCCCCCCATTCATGCCTGCCACTCCTTGTCTTTAGCTGAATTTATTGAGTTTTCTTTATTTTGTTTACTACCCATTTTGAAAACTATGTGTTTCATTTTTCTTTTTCAGCAGGCATTGAATTGAGTTAAACCGTATCTTTAACTAGTTGTTCTCTTTGCTGAACATAGGCTTTTGGCATTGTATCATTCAATCTTGGCTTAACTGATATTTTAGTAATATGTTTATGTTATAATATGTTTTTACTTTTCTAACTTTAAGGAATTATTTATTAACCTACCTGACATGATAAAGATAGCTTGTATTATACTGGTTTCTTTTCCAGATGCTTAGTGTTCTGATTCCCAAGGCTGTCCTTTTCTTAGATTAATTTTTGTTGTTGAAGGCATACATTCTCTAAGTTCAGAATTATTTGTGGTTTTAAAATTGTCAATTTGCTTACATATCTAAAAAATTATTTTATTCTAAAGTTTAGAATTTTACTTTCAAAATAATTGTACTTTAGAACTTTTAGTTGCAGAGTTGTCTTCTAGCATCTTGGGTTGTATTTGAGAATCTGATACCAACCTGATTTTTAATTCTCTAATTAACCACTCGCCTTACAAACTTTCTACACTTTATATCCTTGGAATGCTCAAATTCCACCAGGTTATGACTGTGTGTCTGTATCTGAGAATGAGTGTGTATATCTGCTTATACATTTTCAAGCCATCTCATAAGAATCATTTTATTCTGAGGCAGTTTTTATGATAATTGGTGAATAATGATAAATACCAGAGACAGGTTAAATTTATAATTAGATTGCATCGTACTATGGATATCTAGAGTTGGGGTAAGTTTTTTTAAATCTGTAGCCTTAATTCTATTACAGAAAAACCACTTACAAACTAGATTTGAGAAGTCCATACAATTTTACTTACTTTAAACACTCATAATTGGTTCACTTTATGAAGTTTACAATTAATGTTAAAAATTTCATATTGAATTATTTCATACTGAATTGTTATAGGCAGATAAGTACTTTGAAGCTTAAGAAAAGAAGTCATGTTTTGTATTAGCTCTGTGAGAACAGTGCCATGTTAACTATTGTATCACCAGTTTTTAGCACATTCCTAGATATTAACTAAAATTTATTAGATTGGTAGATGGGTATGGATGAAAGAATGTAGGAATAAATCAATGTCTTCTTAATAGATTTTTTGAAAGCTAAATTTATTTTTAGTCAGGTTCACTTTAGTTTTATTTACTTGAATCTCAGGATACTGAAACCATAATGAGTCATACTATTAATTGATACTCTTTTTACAATAAGGACTTTAAGTGGTTTTTATTTTATGCTATTTTATTTCAGCATATACATAGATCAGTGTTCAGTTACCGTACTGAAGGTTTTATCTTAATGGTACAGAAAAACTACATCCAAATATATTAATTTAAGAATTGTAGTATTTGGAGCGCCTGAGTGGCTCAGTTGGTTAAGCTACTGCCTTTGGCTTGGATCATGATCCCAGGGTCCTGGGATCGAGCCCCGCATTGGGCTCCCTGCTCAGCGGGGAGCCTGTTTCTCCCTCTGCCTGCCATTCCCCCTGCTTGTGCTCTCCTGCTGTCTCTCTGTCAAATAAATAAAGTCTTAAAAAAAAAAAAGAATTGTAATATTTTAGCTGAAGTTTACCCTATTTAAGACTTCAAAAAATACAGATCAAAGAAATTTTTATTAGGTTTTGGGGTCAAGAACAAAAGAGAAGAAACTATTGTTTCTTTGAATTAGGTTTACATAGCCTGTTCTGCATATCACTGAATAAGTGACAACACTTGAGTTACTAGGTAATTCAGTCCATGATGATGACTTCAAGTCAAATCGTTCTAATGAATCTTTATTTTTGGTAGGTGAAATGGTATCAGTTAATATCTGTGTTCTTAAAACCCACTCGCTATCATTGAAATGACAGAATTGGTCATAAAAATCAAACACTGACATTTACTAAAAGTAAAAATCATACACAGTGTAAAAAATTCATCATAAACATTGTTTTGGAGGGATTTTTCTGCATTGACTTGCTTAAGAGCTCTTCAGATTTTAAGTATTTTGAGTTTTGGATTGAAGATACTGTGTTTTCCTGGAGCAAGTGTGAGAATTTTTTGTTATTATAAAAAATGTTTGTAATATAATCAAGATCTAGATTATCTTTCTTGGAATATAGATTATCAACTTGAAATTTAGATTACCTGCTTTAAATTGAATGAAAATGGACAGGGTAATTTCCACAACAACAAAAACAGTAATTGGTGAATAGGGATGGGATGGGAGGATGGGCAGTGTTAAAGGTCAAGAAGTCCAGATTCTGGAGTTGATAGCGTTCTCATTTTTTAAAGTATGTTTATCCTCAGAGACTGACTTTTTCCTGTCCCCACCTTGCATAATCTCTCATTTGATATATTGAAGTAAGTTATAAATAGATTTCTTTGTCTCTGCTGTCACATCTATATAAAACCATCTTTCGCATGATCTCTAATTGTCTTTTTAAAAAATTGATTATTTGGGGTGCTTGAGTGGTGCTGTTGGTTAAGCGTCCCACTCGGTTTCAGCTCAGATCATGATCTCAGGGTCATGAGATCAAGCCCCGTGTTGAGCAGGCTCCACGCTCAGCACGGAATCTGCTTGAGACCTCCCTCCCTCTGCCCCTACCCCCACCCCCACCCCTCCTCCCTGTCTCTCAAATAAATAAATAAATAAGTAAATCTTTTTAAAAAATTGATTATTTATCTTAATACTTAAATCCTTCAATAACCTACCATATAAATTCTGAACTGCATACAATATTGAAAGGCCCCATCTTCCTTCAGCACTGTTCTTTTTACCATTCTCATTCAGAATTGTTTTTTCCTTTCTCTGTACAATCACTATATCAGTGTCTACCTTGTACTGTTTTTCAGTCTTCTTTGGTATAGTTCTTTGCACATAGAGTTGCCGTTCCATTTTGTATATTTGTAGAATGCATTGATTATAATGAAATCATTTTTGTATTTCCTTTCTCCTTTGGTTGCCCTACTGCTTTTTGCACATTGTATGTAATTGGTGGTGAATATTTGTTAAATTGAATGGAACTCATATATATGATGTCTAGTTAATCAGAATACATCTTTATCCTTTGAAATAAATGCCAGTTTATTACAAGATGGACTGCTGTTCTCTAATATAACAGTGATACTCTATCTGTTTTGACAGGAAGTTAGTTTGAAATGTAATGCTAATGTTCACAGTTGGTCCAGATGGCCCTACATTTCCAAATTTTTATATGACTTTGTGTTTTACTATAGAAGGACCGGGAGTACCATTAATGGCATAAACAAATTCCTTCAGTCCTGACCTTTGTTAAAAGACCTTGGTTTTCATTGTTGAGTGTTTGTGTTAAGTTTATTTTGGGGAGGAAGTAAAAAAGAATTTTAATTACTTTGTTAATCTAAATAGTATTACTGTTAAATAATAATTTTTATTTTGTTTGGTTTTTTGTTATGTCAGTCACCATACAGTACATCATTAGTGTTTGATGTAGTGTTCCATGATTCTTTGTTTGCATATAACACCCGGTGCTCCAGGCAATACGTGCCCTCCTTAATACCCATCACAGGGCTAACCCATCCCCTCACCCCCCTCCCCTCTAAAACCCTCAGTTTGTTTCTTGGAGTCCATAGCCTGATCATTCATCTCCCCCTCCGATTTCCCCCCCCTTCATACAATGGAATATTACTCAGCCATCAGAAAGGATGAATACCCAACTTTCACATCAACATGGATGGGACTGGAGGAGATTATGCTGAGTGAAATAAGTCAAGCAGAGAAAGTCAATTATCATACGGTTTCACTTATTTGTGGAACATAAGGAATAGCATGGAGGACATTAGGAGAAGGAAGGGAAAAATAATTTTTTTTTTAAATGTTTTTATTTATTCATGAGAGTCAGAGAGAGAGAGAGGCAGAGGCAGAGAGAGAAGCAGGCTCCCCACCCAGCAGGGAGCCCGATGCGGAACTCGATCCCAGGACCCTGGGATCATGACCTGAGCCGAAGGCAGACGCCTAACCATTTGAGCCACCCAGGTGCCCGAAAAATAATTTTTTAAAACAAAAGCAACCTCTGCAGTAAAACATCACCTTTAGTCTTTCAAAACCAAAAAGATTTAACTTGCACAAAAGCATAGAGACAGGTATGATAAAGAAAGCCACTATAAATCTTTTTCTCACATTCAACATTATCAAGAATGTGCCACACAACTTTGTTTTCCGGAAATATTTTATGGCAATTTTCTGACTCTACTTTTATATATGGCAGTATGCATCTTTAAAAGATAAAAGCATTTTCTTACCTAACCAGAATAATTCCTTTATACAGTCTAATACCCAGTGAGTATTCAGATTTCTTCACTTGTCTTGAAAATTTCATATAAGGTCTGTATTGTTTTGCTAGTTATGTCTTTGGTGTCTCTTTAATTTAGAGCTTTTTTTCCCTTTTACTGTCTTTTTTAAAACAAAAGAACATGTTCCACATTTTAGTTGTGTCTGTTTTTTCCTATTTAACTTTGTGGTTTTCAACTTGTCATACTCCAGGGTCTTTTTGTTTGTTTCTGTTTTTCCTCTAAGGGTACATTTGGCAATGTTTGGAGGTTTCTTGGTGTCACAACCTGTGGTAGAGTTGCTACTGGCATCTAGTGGGTAGAGGCCAGGGATGCTGCTAAACATTCTGAAATGTATAGAGCAGCCCCCAACAACAAAGAAATTATACCCCCCAAAATGTCAATAGTGCCAAGAATGAGAAATTGATTTAACTTCTTTCTAATATTTGCCTTATTAATTTTTATAAACTGGTAATTATTTCTAAGGGCTCTGTTAGATTATTGTTTATTTTCAGAGGGGCAAGAATACTTCATAGGTGGTACTGTGTATTTTATGTTACATAAATCAGAGGCATGTAATGTTTAGTTACCTTACTTTGAGTAATTAGACAGTAGGTTCAGCTTTGTCCCTAAATACAGAATTTCAAGTCAGTTCTTCTAGAGCAGAGTGAAAAAAACCTCTTTTTACTCCAGCATGGAATTTTCTAGTGGAAAGAATATTGAACTAGTTAATTGGATAACTGGTCTCTTGGTACTAGATATTTAGAAACTTGCTATTTAAATAATGGTAATGTGCTTCTATTTTCTCATCTATAATAATGAATTGAACCTGGTGATTTCTAAGGTCCTTGCATTATGATGGTTCTTTATATTAGACAAGAATTTGATGTCCAAGCACCATTTCATAAAATATCCATCTAGTGAAAACAATACATCCAAAATAGCTTAAATATAACTTGTCATGCTTTCAGTTATTGGTAACTTTGATATGTTATTTCCCTTAGGGAATAAATTTAATAAGGACATACCTTTCCTTCTGTCTTTCCCCTCTTCATGGAAATTATTTTTACATTTCATTTAAAGAAAACGTTTCAAAATATTTATGTGAATTTCTTATTCAGAGAATTTTTAATGTTCCAGAATTTGGCTGTGGTTCAAAATGAATCTTTTTTTCAGTAGAAATATAATAAAAATGAGTCTGGTTTCAATGGGAAAACATAGTATTTAATCTGAATTATCTTAATTCAGTACATGGTAGAGCAGGATTTGCTCATAACTTAGTTGACCTATGAATAAAGGATTACTTATTTTTGTATTTTTATGACTGCATGTCCTTATGTCAGTCTCTCTTCAGTTCTGTAATGTAATGCAAGAATCTTTCCAGTTGGGGAAAGAGGAATTACTGTTAAAGGAGGAAGTTCTCTTCTACTTCCTCTTTTAAATTCCTACAGCTTTCCCCCCCCCTCCCATTACCTTCTATACTTTTTACCCTGTAATAGTGTTCATTTATGCACATACTTTGGCTCTCTCATTAAAGAAGTAAGTTCCTAGATAGTGGAGTTGATTTTACATGTCTCTCTATCTCCTCGTCAAGTGAACTGTAGTATCTCTTGCACGAAGACTGTTTGCCAATGATGGACATTTTGCCCTACCTGTTACTTAATGTACCATTTTTCAATAATCTGTAAGATATACCTTTAAATTTATTTTTTGTAACTACCTCTCCCTTCCCCAAATACACTATATATAGCCTTATAGAATCTGACAGGGAAGAATCCCTAAACCATCTTATTTACTCAAATCCCTGTTTCCATGGAGTTTAGAAAGGCAATAAATATTATAATAACTCATATGCAATGAATTTATGAAAAAATTATGTAGAACAGGGATCTAGAGATGGCTGAGAGACTTGCTTAGGTCACATAGGTGGCATCTGAACCAGTAATGGTACCTAGGTCTTTAGATCCTAACAGCATCTTTGAAATTAATTTCTTCATTAGTATTAAACTGGGGGTGGGGGAGATAGAAATCCATTCCTGTTCTCTTCTTTCACCCCAATACATTTAAATCTATATATAGAATTTCATAGTCATTTGAATTTACTGTTTTTAACTTAAGTTTTTCACAAAGCAAGAGTAGTGGACTTAAAAATCAATATAACTTTTGTGGAGAAGTTTAAAATCAATAAGAAAACATATTTCTGTAATTAATATCCCTCATGAAGAGATTGAGATGCATTTTTCATAATAAATTTTCATCAAGCTCAGGACACAGTGTGGCATAGGGGACTTTATGTCAGAGAATCACTTTTAATTGAAATTTGGTATCTCCTATGACCTAATTTCTAACTTTCTGACCTTTCCTATAGTAAATACTCTGTTCTATCATAGAGAAATTTTATAGCTTGTCTACCAGTGCCACATTCCTTCTTCTCCTATTGTCTTATATAAATTAGTTAATTTGGTCAAAATCTTTTCATATTTATCTTTCTGTATGCAGTGTCTCCTTTGATTTAAATATCTCTGATCTATACTTTTGACTTGGCACTTAACCATGCCCTGATCTTTGAAATACTTTTTCTAAAACTCTAGTCTGAAATATTATTTAATTTTTCATTTGTTTATTTTACCTATGTTCCTTTTTCCATGTTTATTTCAATACCTTTGTTTTCTTTCATCTTCTCCCATTGGATTGGAAAACTGTAGATACTTTCACAGAAAATTTCACTGGGAAGCAACTTTTTCTTTAAAGACTCATCTTCTGGACCTTTGTTGAAGATAAGACATAGTTTTTGTTATACTATAATTTTGAATCACACCTTGCTGTGGCCAACTCATGTCCCAAAAGTTTACTTATTTTTTTAAAGATTTATTTATTTCTTTTAGAGTGAAAGAGAGAACATGCAAGCAGGGGGAGGGATACAGGGAGAAGGAGAGAAAAGCAGACTCCCTGCTGAGCTCACTGAGCCCTGGGTGGGCACGGGGTTGGGGGGGGGGGGGTGCTCAATCTTCAGAACCTGAGATTATGACCTGAGCAGAAACCTAGAGTCAGAGGCTCAACTGACTGAGCCACCCAGGTGCATCACCCCTCCCCCTTTTTTAAGATGTGTTTATTCCCAAAATCTGCTTTTTAAAGTATAACACTTATGCTACTGCCTTAAAAGATAACTTAAAACTAAAAAGAGTATATTCTTGTTGTTTCTTTTTTTTTTTTTTCCTAACTCCCTGTCATTTTAACAGGGAGTTGTTATTTGATGGGTTAAAGTTAATATACTGCAAAATTTTGTGAAAATTTTCAAATATTTACACAGATTATTTACAGAGTATCCAGTGTCTATTGTATTTGAAATATTAGAAATCTGAAATCATGTTAAACTGTTAGTCTAATGGAAATTTGGAGAGAAACATACTATTTCCTCCCAGATTTAACATTCAGTATGAAATATGTGTTGGTTAAATATAATGTTTGTTCCTGGTTACTAGATAGGTGACTTTCAAAGATGAAATGACTCAGAGTTTCTCATGTTATAATAGTTAAAATTTTATTCCTTAAAGTTTTTTTCATATTTCTTACATTTAGATACTAGGTATGAGCATAATTGTGTTCTAGGTTAATAATTACTTTTATATCTATTTTAGTTATTAGTGTTAGAAGTACCTTAGATTTGTGAAGTAAATATCATGTAAAATAGTGGCAGTTTATGTAATGATTATCAACTTTTTATCAGCAAACAGGAAAGAATATAGCTTAGTACTTATTTGTAAGTAGCACTATAATAAGGGATATCACAACAAAACTTTTCCCCATGTCTTCGGTGTTTGCTATGTTCTAATTCTTTAAATATTTTTTAATTGAATCTGGATTGAATGGAACACTGGTTCTCAGTGAATGATCCCAGGTCCCTCAGGGTCCCAGAGACCATTTCAGCGTATCCAAGAGGTCAAAACTCTTTCACCACAGTACTGAGATGTTATTTGCCTCTTTTACTGTGTTGACATTTGCACTGATGATGCAAAAGCAATGGTAGATTAAACTGCTGGCCCCTCATTTGAGGCCATGGCACCAAATTATATTAGTGTCACTATATTCTTCAATTCTCACAGTTAAAAAAAGAAAATAAAAAGCCAATTTTACCTTAGGAATAATCTCGATAAAGCAATAAATACTAATTTTATGAATCTGCACTTTTGAATACATGTCTTTTTAATATTACGGTGTGTGACAAAATGGGAAGTACACATAAGGCACTTCTGAGGTTCTTTTTATGTTTTTTTTTGAGATGCAAGGTAAATTAGCCATTTTTTTCCCATGAAATACCATTGTTACTAGAAAATATAATTGACAGACCCACTACACTTACCAAACTTGGATATTTGGCAAATGTTCTCATCAGAAATGATGGGAATGAGCTTGCCACTTTAAGGAAAACGATTGGCAATATTTGTTGCCAATGAGAAAATTAAGCTTTCAATCACAAATTAGAATTTTAAATTTTATTCGCCTGGGCTTTTTACAGTACTTAAAACTTTCTGATGAAAATATCACTGGTGGTGATATTAGCAAGTGTGATTTTTTGATATTGTAGTTTGTCTTAATGTGAATATTAATAAATTTAACCCTTATCTGAAGGTCTTGGGTGGGCAGTACTTTATAAGTGCATAAAAGGGTCCTGAGCAAAACATTTAAGTCCTGAGAGCAGAACATTTAAGAACAGCTGATTAACGGAAGGGAAGATGAACCATGAGAGACTGGACTCTGAGAAACAAACTGAGGGTTTTAGAGGGGAGGGGGTGGGGGGATGGGTTAGCCCTGTGATGGGTATTAAATAGGGCACGTACTGCATGGAGCACTGGGTGTTATATGCAAACAATGAATCGTGGAACGCTATACCAAAAACTAATGATATAATGTATGTTGACTAACATAACATAATAAAATAAAAAAAAAAGAACAGCCGATTTAGGTCCTCTACAAAAGTCAAATGTTTCAGTCTAATCATTAACCTCTTAGCTCCCCCTATGTCACCCTTATCCCACCAAATTAAAATAGAAAAGAATACATAATTTCAGTAAAAAAAAAAAAAAATGAGACTATGCTGCATATGAGCAGCACATTCTTAAATTCTTCTATAAATATAATTTTTTCCTTTAAACAGTGGGCTTATGTATCGCATTGAATTTATTTAGAATTGCATCGTATTTATCATGATATTTACATTAAAATACTTTTTCTCTCTTCTCCTTTTTCTTCTATTTCTCTTACCACTTTGCCTTTCTCCTTTTATTCCTCCCTTCCTTCCTTTTTTTTTAATTTGCTTTCTAGGTGGAATCTTTCATTTTGGATCAGGATGATTTGGAAAATCCAATGCTGGAAACGGCTTCCAAGTTGCTCTTGTCAGGTACTGCTGATGGTGCAGACCTCAGGACAGTAGATCCAGAAACACAAGCTAGACTGGAAGCTTTACTAGAAGCTGCAGGTAAGTCTGCAGACCTTACATACGTAATTAGACTATCTAATTTTCAAAGTTACATATAAATGTAATAAAAACTACTATGATCAGGGGCACCTGGCTGTCGCAGTTGTTAGAGCATGCGACTTTTGATCTCGGGGTCATAAGTTCCAGCACCACGTTGGGTGTAGAGTTTACTAAAATAAAAAAAAACTACTATGATTATAAATGTAAGGTCTTGGGGCGCCTGGGTGGCTCAGTCGTTAAGCGTCTGCTTTCAGCTCAGGTCATGATCCCAGGGCCCTGGGATCGAGTCCCACATCGGGCTCCCTGCTCAGCGGGAAGCCTGCTTCTCCCTCTCCCACGCCCCCTGCTGTGTTCCCTCTCTCGCTGTGTCTCTCTCTGTCAAATAAATAAAATCTTAAAAAAAAAAAAACAAAATAAATGTAAGGTCTTGGACATTTAGTCTAATACTATTCATAATGATTAATGGATAGCTTTCTAGAGAATTACATGGAAATTTCATTAAAGAGTATTTTCATTACCCAAGTAAAATCCACATGTTGCTGTCAACCTTGAAGAGAGATTTCTCCTATAGTCAATTTTCTTTAGTCCCACATTCCATATTTGTGAATTTGCCTCCTTGATAACATGTATTCATACCCTAAAATTGGTGCTTTCAGCACTTTTTCAGTCTTTCATAGAAATGCACATAATAGTGAAAAATTGTCCTACACACGTTCCCTGATGAGATGAAATAAGGTGAAGCTCTCAGTTCTCATACTGTAAACAAGTGTCCTTTTCACCTACTTAGAGCCATTTTTTTCACATTGTTGTGCCTTTTGTTGGCGATTACATTGTTTATAATGGTCCCCAAGTATAATGCGAAAGTGCTATCTGGTGTTCCTAAATGTGAGAAGGTAGTGATGTGCCTAATGGAGAAAATACATGTGTTGTTAGATAAGCTTCTTCAGCATGGGTTATAGTGCTATTAACCATGAGTTCAATGTTAATAAATCAACTATACATTAAATAAGGTCATCTTTAAACAAAAACATACATAAGACAGTATTTGGTTAATGCAAATGCTGTGTGACCAGAGGCTCACAGGAACCTAGACCTGTATTTTTCCTAGGAGCAATGGTTCAGTTATTCATTAATTCAGTGTTCCCAGTGACTTTATAGAATATAACTACCATGAAGCATGAGAATGACTGTATATAATTTCCCCTCTTTTTTGTCATAGACTATCTCTTGAAACCTTGTAAAGTGAATCATTGTATTTTTGTAAAGTGGATCATTATTATATTGTCCCTATAAGAAGTGTTTTAATTAGAGATTATATATATTTTTAATTAGAGATTATAGGGCTATAATTTATAGCCCTAAAGTATAAGGGAATAGTAACTCTCAATCTCTGTGATCATTTTATATAGCCATATATTTTCTTAATTTTTCTAAAGTGGACATAAATATATTGTGAACATTAATTGATCATTTTTTTTTAGCACCCTGATTTGCTATATAGTGTACATACAATGCATGTAAACTGCTGCTTTATTATAGCATAAAACCAACCTACTACTATTTGGTAATCCTTTCAATAAATCCTTGTAACACAGCATCTAAGTATTTGAAGGACTCATGGTTAAATTTGATTTCTGTCCTGAGTAAAATTCTAGGACGGATTATTAAAGGGATCTAAACCAAGTACAAATGAAAACATAGTAGGGCACATGCAAGGTCCTGTCCTTGAGTATAAAAAACTATTTATTCAAAAAAAATAGATACAGGGGCATCTGGGTGGCTCAATCAGTTAGCCTTTGGCTCAGGTCATGATCTGGGGGTCCTGGGATCGAGCCCCATGTCGGGTTCCCTGCTCAGTGGAGAGCCTGCTTCTCCCTCTCCTCCCAGCTTGTGTTCTCTCTCGCTATCTCTGACTCTCTCTCTCTCAAATAAATAAAATCTTAAAAAAAGAAAAAAGAATAGTAGATATAGAATTTAGCATTTGCCAGAATTTGGTGTTGCTATAGAAGTTTATGTGAGAGAAATGAAGATTGTAAAATTATTTGAAAATGTGTCATAAGAGGAAAAGAGAATGTTTCTCCTGAAGATGAGAAAACTCAGGTTGCATTTAAGAGGGATATTTGTTTTTGTGCACAAAACAAAAGAGGCAGAACCAGGTTGAAAAGTGCTACAGGAAAGTAGACTTCGGCTGAGAGGAGTTACTTTTGGAGGTAGAGTTCCTTTTCATAGGATGCTAATAGTTGTCTCATTTTCTCATTTCTATGTTTGTTTTTTTTTTCTGTTTTTTCTACAATAGCCTCCCTCCTCCCTCCCTCCCTTCCTCATCTTCTTTCTCACTTCTCTCCCTTTCTCCCTTATTTCCTTCTTTTTAAATGAAAAATGTTAATGTAACATTTATGAGGGAATATGAGGGAATACCCATCATCCAGCTTTAACAGCCATCAGTGTATGGACAATCTTGTTTCATCTTTACTTATTGCCACCTGCTGATGCCCCACCCCAGCAAGTTAATTTAAAGCAAACTAAACATTATATAATTTCATATATAAATACTTCAGTATAGGGGCGCTTGGGTGGTTCAGTTGGTTGAGCATCCAACTCTTGATTTTGGATCAGGTCATGATCCCAGGGTCCTGGGATTAAGCCCTATGTGGGGCTCTGCAGTCATTGCAGAGTCTGCTTGTCCCTCTTCCTCTGCTCCTCCCCCCACTCTTACATGCTCTATCTCTAAAATAAATAAATAAAATCTTAAATAAATAAATAAATACCTCAGTATATACTCTAAATTAAGCACTATTTTTAGATTTATTTATTTATTTTTAGATTAAGAGAGAGCGAGCAAGAGCTAGCACACGGTGGGGAGGGGCAGAGGGAGAGAGAAACTTAAGCCCTACAGGGGGCTTGATCTCACCACCTTGAGATCGAGAACTGAGTGGAAACCAGGAGTCGGTTGCTTAACTGGCTGCACCACCCAGGCACCCCAAGAACTTTTAAAAAAATAAACATAACCATAATACCATTGCATATCTAAAGAAAAAAATAATAGTAATTCCTTGATATTGTCAAATATCCTGTCAGTGTTTATATTTCCCGAATTATTTCATAATGGTCTTTTTTTAAAGGTTGCTTTATTTTTATTTATTTATTTATTTATTTATTTATTTATTTTTAGAGAGGGAGGGAGGGAGAGAGAGAGAAAGGTGGGGCAGAGGGTGAGGGAGAGAGAGAATCTTAAGCACGCTCCACGCCCAGTGTAGAGCCCGGTATGGGGCTCAATCTCACAACCCTGAGCTTATGACCTATGGCAAAATTGAGAGTTGGTGGCACCCCATAATGGTCTTTTTATAGTTAGTTTATTTGAATTAGGATCCAAACAAGTTTTACATTTTTTTTATTAAATTTTTATTTTTTTTAAGGATTTATTTATTTATTTTAGAGAGCGTGTATGTGTGAGTGGGGGGAAAGGGCAGAGGGAGAGAATATTCAAGCCGACTTCCCACTGAGCCGGATCCCGCCTTGGGGCTCCATCTCACCACCCATGAGATCATGACCTGAACTGAAACCAAGAGTCCAATGCTTAACCGACTGAGCCACCCAGACACCACCAAGTTTTTTATTTTAATTTCAGTAGTTAACATACAGTCTTATATTAGTTTCAGGTGTACAATATAGCAATTCAACAATTCTCTACATACTCAGTGCTCATCATGATAAGTGTACTCTTTAATCTCCTTCACCTATTTCATATTTACATATTTTGTATGTAAAATTTGATATTTTTCATGTTAATTATTTAAGTGTCTTTTAATCATAACTTTTTCCTTTTTCCCCCCCATTTATTGAAGAAATTGATTGATGTGTCCCACTTTATCAATTTTGCTAGTTGCCGCTCTGTATGTTGTATTCCTGTAAATCAAAATTCAGATCCAGATAGTGACCAGATTCAGATTCATTTTGTTTTTAGCAAGAATAGTCATTCATGGTGTATATATCTCCTGTGTATCACAGAACTACTCTGGTGGTTTCTCTTTTTGTGGTGTTGAGATTGACCATGGTTTAAGTATCCTGAGAAAGGATGCTTGAGAAGTAAAAGTTTTTGAGACTGTCTGAAAAATGCCTTTGATGCTATCCTCACACTTGATAGTTTGAAGGTATAGAATTCTGGTTTAAAAATCTCTTTCAGACTTGAAATTATTGCTCCATTATCTCCTAATTCCTGGTGTTGCAGGTCAGGAAGTTAACATCACACTTACTTATAGTAGTCTCTTATCTCTGCAACTTTTCCTTTCTCATCCTTCTCCATAGCATTAGAATTTGGGGCATTTTAAAATTTTGCTCACATTTTGAATATTTTTGGGTGTCCTTTACATTTCAGATTTTCTTCAAATACCTGGTGAATCCTAGCCTTTTTGTAGTCAGTAGCAATGCCATAAAACTAAAACGGAAAGTATATGTGCATGTTTTGTCAACTGGTGGGTTTCACTATGAAGTATTTATTATATATTATAAATTAATACATTATATAATTACTACTGCAGCATAACAATTTATTATAAATATAGCGGCATGACACAACACCCATTTACTCTCACTTAGTTTTTGTAAATAAGACATCTGGGCACATAGTGTGGCTAGATTCTCTTGCCCAGGATCTCCTGGGCTGAAATCAAGGTATCCGCTGAGTTGAGTTCTCATCTGTAGGCTGTCAGAGAAAATCTGCTTTCAGGTTTATTGTTGTTGGTAGCAGAATTTAGTTCCTTATAGTTATAGGACTGAGTTCCTGATTTCTTATGGACTGTCAGCTGGGGGCTGCTCTTACCTTCTTGAGGTTGCCTACCTTCTTTGGCATGTGGCCCCCTTCATCTTCATGTAAGCACAGTAGAATCCTTCTAATGCTTTAAATCTCTGACTTCCTTTTCTCCAAGTAGCCAAAGAAATCTCTTAGTTTTTCATAGGCTCATGTGATAAGGTCAGGCCCACCCAAATAATATTCCTGTCTTTAGGTCAACTGTACCATATAATGTAACCTAATCATGGGGATAAAAGCTATGAAATTCCCAGTCCCAAGGATTACATAGAGTGAGTATATCAGAGCTGGGTAAAGTTGGTGACATTTTAGAATTCTAGTACACAGTGATTGTATAGAGACCCTTCCCTTTCTTTGAGAACTCTCCAAATGTCAGTATCTTTAAATCTTTTCTCTGGGGCTTTTCAGTTTCTTGAGAGACACATCTACCAGGTTTTATCTGGTAAATGTTAAACCTGGTTACCTGTGTTTTGGGAGCTTAGAGTGGGAGGGGGTTGAGGATCTCACTGTTTATAATGCATATATTCACTTAATCCTTATTTCCTTTTAGTATATCATCTCTTTTTCCTCTTTATCTAATGACTACTAATCCTGGGCCTTTCTGGTTTGGTTTCTATAGAGAATAATCATCTGGCTGTGCAGTTTGGAAATAGAGTCTTCAAGCATCTGACTACTTCTCACAGGTGTTCAGCTAGTCTCTCTGTTTTCTGGCCCAAGCCTCACCCCTGTGTCTGGTACCTATAATTTCTGAACCCTGTTGAGCTGCTCACCTTGTTTCTCTTTTGATATCTGTGTTTCTGTTTGTTCTGCTAAGTCAGTTACATCTCCTCTTAACTTTGTCTTCATAAATAGGAATTAGGTTGAGTAAGTTCTAAGAGGAAAAAAAGGGAGAAAATAATAATCTTAAAATCCGAAATCTAGGTAATCTTTTAATGCACTGTTTCTCTTCTATCGTTTATAAAGCCTATAATGTCTTATTAGGACATTTTTGGTCACAAGTTACGTGGTTCTTTTGTTCAGTTGATTCAGTGTTAGAATTGGGAAAGAATAATCTGATCATCACGTATCTTTTCTGTTTTCGATCTTCATTGATTAATACATAATAACTGGTTAAGACTAGTAAAAAAGGATCATCATAATCCAGAGTAGCTAGAATAAATTAATTTTCAATCACTATTTATTCATTTGAAGGATTACCATGTATATCTTAGGTTACTTCCTAATTATCTTTACTAAAATAGTTACCTTATGAAGACATGAGAAGTTCATAAAAATTTAATATGGAATATTTTGTTTTTGATGCTCTTTCTTTTTAAGGCAGTGATTACTTTTTACTAATCCAGATATATCTTCTTACCTAGTTCTGTTGCTGTCATTGGCAAATAGTTGTTATATGGCTGATCTGAATTGGCTAAAAAATTGGAGCGAATTCTCTCATGTGAAAATGCATCTGTGATCTTGGTTTACATAGCGATAGGATACTTAACTAACCACAGGTATCTTACTGAATAAATACTGCTATAGCAGTATAGCAGATTCAGACTGTGGTTGGTTTTTAATATTAGTGACACAAATTATATAGTAGGATCAGTTTTATCAGACCGAGACTGTCTTTATTCTTTGCACATCTTGATTGTAACAGATACCAACTTTGACTGCTCTGAACATTTGTTATATCTAAAACCATAAAGGCTTTCTGTCATTTATTTTTGGTTCCATAAAGATATAGTATTTGATATCTTGGATTTTTCCAGTAAGAAAACCAAACAAGTACAAACTTTTGTACACTTTAAACACAAACTTATATGATGTTATTAAGCCCTTCTACTGTAAAAAGAAATCTGCACAGGTATGTTTATTATTACCATTTGAGTGGGGTTTTTTTGATTGATGTCTTAGGTAAGTAGTTTGTTTTAAAACCTGTGATAATACTTCTTAAACTTTAATGTGCATCTGAATTGCTTGGGAATCTTTTTTAAAAATGCAGGTTTGGGGTCAGAAAATCTTGGGGCCTGAGATTCTGCATTTTTTTTTTTTTTTTTTTTAAGATTTTATTTATTTGAGAGAAAGAGAGAGAGAGTGCATGTGTGCACAGGAACAGAGGGAGGAGCAAGGTGGGGTGGGGGAAGAATCTCAAGCAGACTCTGCTCCAAGAGCAGATCCCACACGGAGCCCTGACGTGGGGGCCCCAACATGGGCTTGAGGACTCGACCTTATGACCCTGAGATCATGACCTGAGCCAAAACCAAGAGTCGGATGCTTAACCGACTGAGCCACCCAGGCGCCCCCAAGATTCTGCAGTTCTAACAAGCTCCCAAATGATAGCAGTGTTTGTTCTCCATGTACCACTTATTGAGTAGCAGGGATCTATAATATGCATTATAACATTAGGTGTTTATCTTCAAGTTGGAGCAGAGGTTTTTAATCCTGGCTATGCATTAGAATCTTCTTAGTGCTTTAAAAATATTTAAATGCCTAGGCCCCACCTCCTACTTACTGAATTACATCCTTAGATGTAGGAGAGCTTAGCATCTTTATTTTTGAAAAGCTCCACTGATGGGCAGCACCACAGAGTTAGAATAATAAAAGTTAGAGAGAAGTTTGTTTTGTAGTGATAATCCAGAAAAGCAATAAGATATATTTCATGCAGATAGTTATTAACCAGTTCTACTTTTGGATTTTTATTCTTTTACTGTTCTGAATGTTTTTTATATATGATATTGAGTACATGTAATAAGTTATAGACATAATTTGAAATAAACAGGTACTCATGTTATCTTATATATGGCCTGTAATGTCTTATTAGGCCATTTTTGGTCACAAGTGGTAGTAGGCCACCTAAACAGTCTTAAACAAAAGTGGGCATCTACCAAAATAACGGGCATTGTTCTGGCTTCTGGCACTATTGGTTTCAATGAGTCAAAAATGACTTTTATCTGAACTGTCTTCTTTCTGTTTCTCTGCTCTGCTCTCCTCTATATTGACTTATTTCGGATAGTCTCTCTCTCTTTGTGATCATGAAAGTGGCCATTAGCTCATGACTCACATCTTAGCAATTCAGTAACCTTTGAACATAGAAGTTCTTCCAAACTTATGGCAAAAGTCTGACTGGGGACTCCTAGTTGTCCCAGCATAGGCCAAAGACTCATTTCTGGCACCAGAGAGTCATGGGGTCAAGCACTTCTAGACCACATGGGAGGAATAAGGTTATTAGAGAATTGGAGAACAGTGATTTTCCAAAAGATTCCAGACAGACAGTATATATGTGAAGTGTAACATTTAAAGGTTATTCGTTAAGATACATAGAGTTAAGTAACTTGACTTTTGCTTTGTTTCTCCTTTTGGGTATATCCATATTGGTGTGAAAATCATGTAATAGGAATAGGCAAATTATCTACGGCTGATGGTAAAGCCTTTGCAGATCCTGAAGTGCTTCGGAGGTTGACATCATCTGTTAGTTGTGCGTTGGATGAAGCTGCTGCTGCACTTACCCGTATGAGAGCTGAAAGCACAGCGAATGCAGGGCAGTCGGACAAGTAAGTACATTTTCTCTGTGATCAGTATAAAAACATTTTCTTAAAAATAGCTAATGTTCACAGCCTTTATTTTGTGCTTGGCATGGAGCTAACCACTTTATTTGTAATATCTTGTTTTTACTCACAAAAAGCCTTAAGGCAATGGATTTTGTTTCTACTTTCCTTTTATTCTGAAAAGCTCAAGAGAAGTGAATAATTTAATCAAGATCAAATAGCTGACAAGTGGCAGACCTGGGGCACCAGTGACTGCAAGTCTGACTTCTTAGCCAATATGTTATAAAAACCTTTTGCCTCTTTAGATTTTGTTTTCTTTTAATGTTTTGGTGACAAAGAAATAAATGCTTTCTAATTAGTCATGCTATTTTCTAGTTAATATGTATAATTCTAGTCATTTTAAAGAGCAAGTTTTTTATTTATTTGTTCTATTCATGTTCAACAAATGTCATAGATCTAGTTCCCATAATTTGAATGTACGTAAGTCCCAGGTACTTTTTGTATGCCCTACGATTCCTTTTATATAGTACTTTACAGTTAGTAAGGACTCAGTTTATATTTTGTGACTTTGCTTTTTTAGGTTTTTCTGATGATCTTACACAATAAAAGTCACACCATCTCATATAAAAAAAACAATTATGGATAGTATATGAAAAATGGATATAAGCTCCAAGAAAACAAATGGAAGAGAATTATTAATATAAATTACCTTTTTTGCTTCCTCAGAGGCTTGTTTTCCTCTAACTAAAATGACACCATTTTATTTATTTTAGCAGTTGCCTTTAAACACTTGAGAAAATGAGAGGATTCTTTTATATATGGGTTTGGAGAATTAAAAAAATAGAATTTAAGGATTATCTTTTATATAATAGTGTCTTTATGTGACATCTTTAAAGAGCATGAAAGAGGGCGCCTGGGTGGCTCAGTTGGTTAAGCAGCTGCCTTTGGTTCAGGTCATGATCCCGGGTCCTGGGATCGAGTCCCGCGTTGGGCTCCCTGCTCAGCGGGGAGTCTGCTTCTCCCTTTGCCTCTCCCCCCACTCGTTCTCTCAGTCTCACTCTCATGCTCTCTCAAATAAATAAAATCTTTAAAGAGCATGAAAGAAAGGTATAGTATTAACAAGAATATGAATTTGCTCTTCCTCTTGGCTCTGTATTCATCTTCATTTGTCTAGATTTTTGTGTTTTTCTTAATTTACTATTCTCATGGATTGACTCTCCTTCAGTTAACTGCAAGTTCTATTTCTGAATTAATGATCAGTTTTACTACCCTGTGGTATTACTAATATTCTCTTAAATGTGGTGCTTGCTGAGACTGGCAAGAAAGAAAATTACAAACACCTTGAAGAGTATATTAAAGCTAGTTCAAGGAGGAAATAGAATAGAAAAATAAAACGTTACAGATTCTTTGGCATTGAATATACTAAAAAATAGAGCATGTTTGTGACAGTCATTTATTCAGCAAAACTTGAGAAATACAGTGGAGTACAGTGATGTTATGTGTTAGATTTTACCTTAGTTAAGTGTGGTGCCATGTGCTAGATCTAATGTACCCTTTGCTCATAAGTTCGGAGTTTCAAATGTTGCTACAGTAGTTCCCGTAAGCTTGTTTTAAAGCTAGCACACACAAGGAAATTGAATGCCAGTCTAAATGGGATTGTAGAGGGAAGGTATGTGTGTGCCTCAGGAAGAGAAAAAGAGTAAGAGCCCACTTGAAAGAGAGAAAAGGTATGTTCTTTATAAGGACATGTCTTATGGGAAAGATTTGTCTTAAATTTGTTTAAAGGTAATAGAGAACACTGGGTCTAGGGACTGTCGGTGTCCTAAAAAATGGGAAATTATGAGACAAGCATACTAAGTGCTATTCAAGACTTTGACTTTGGTAAGGGGATAATACAGTTAACCAGTAAGTATAATATATAACATGGCACACAGTGGTAAGAACTATGGGGAAAAATTGAATGGGGAAGTGCTAGAGCAGTGTTTGGGGTTGGAGATCACAGTGCATTTTTAAGAGAGTAGTCAGGGAAATCCTCACTTAAAAGATGGTTTTTTAGCAAAGACCTGAAATTGGTAAGGGTGTGAGCTGTGTCTGACAGAGAAGCTGTCTTCGCAGAGGGACAGCGAATATATATATCTTGGAGTTGGAGCTTAATTAGCATTTTTTATGAAAAGCAGGAAAGCCAATGAATGTGGCAAGAGTAAGCGTGAGAATAGTAGGGGATGAAATCAGAGAGGTAAAAATTAGGACTGTGGGTCCCTACCACTGGAAAGATCTCATAAGTACTTTGGCTTTTAGTGTGAGTGAGATTAGAGGCCAAATGGAAGATTCTGGGCAGAGGAGTGACATGATCTGCTTTCCTTTAAATAAGATCTCTCTGGCTGCCTTGTTGAAAAGAGTCTGAAGGAAAACAAAGGTAACAGCAGGAAGACTGTTCAGGAGACTTTGCCATAATCTGGGCTAAACATGATGTTCTTGAATCTGGGTGGTAGTAATAATAGAGGTATAGAAAAGAGGTTACCAGGGCGCCTGGGTGGCTCAGTCGTTAAGCATCCCAGGGTCCTGGGATCAAGCCCGCATCAGGCTCCCTGCTCCGCGGGAAGCCTGCCTCTCCCTCTCCCACTCCCCCTGCTTGTGTTCCTCTCTCACTCTCTCTTTCTCTCTGTCAAGTAAATAAATAAAATCTTAAAAAAAAAAAAAAGAGAAGAGGTTACCCATGGATGCCTTTAGTATCAGAAGTGACGGGACCTTCAAGAGGATGATACAAGAATTGACTTATATTTGAAA
This sequence comes from Neomonachus schauinslandi, assembly GCF_002201575.2. Taxonomy (NCBI): domain Eukaryota; kingdom Metazoa; phylum Chordata; class Mammalia; order Carnivora; family Phocidae; genus Neomonachus; species Neomonachus schauinslandi. The sequence goes on from NC_058404.1 coordinate 145,473,491, forward strand.
TGAAGAGAGTATTAATAGCACTGGATTTAGTGTTTTTCTTAGGATGGATTTTATCCAAGAGCAGAGAGAATCTTTAGAAATGTCCATAGTTGGAATTATTTGGGGATGTTTATAGGGCAAACACTTTACTCTCAGCCTAATTTCTGTTGCTTCACTTTCTCCACCTTCCTTTTGCTTGAATTTAGCCTTTGCCTTGCCTGGATATTTTTCAGACTTCACCAAAATATGATGCACAAGTAAATACTTGAAAAAAAAAATCTCCTTATCAGTTATTCATATTTTAGTCAAAATTACATGCTCACAACTTTCCTGTCTGATTTCCCTTTAGTTGATTGAAGGACTCAGGTAGACCTTTGTAATTAGTACAAGTTTTACCCATTTTATTAAATACATTTTTATTAACTTTTATATAAATTTTCTCACGACTGAACAAAGGGAAGTAAAATTATTACCTGTATTATGTTCATGTGATTTTTCCATAAATTTTATGTTTTAGAATTTTGGTTTTTTTCCCCAGGGATAGTAAACTGGACTTTATCCTTCTGTTGCATAGCTGTAATCATCTTATAACGTTGATAATTCTCATTCAGTGACTTTTATATATAGATTTTAAAATGAATTCAATTCAAGGAACTGAATCATTTTCAGTTTTCTTTTTGTTATGGATCATATTGAAATAATCATTCTTGTTTAGCACTACTGTTCAGAATTACCTCAAAAGCCAATACACTGTGTAATTTTTCATATTTTTATATCCTGATATTAAAATGTTCTTCCCCAATAGCCGCAGTTTGGCAGAAGCCTGTTCAGAAGGAGATGTAAATGTTGTGCGAAAGTTACTCATTGAAGGGCGAAGTGTAAATGAGCACACTGAGGAAGGGGAGAGCCTCCTTTGTTTAGCTTGTTCTGCTGGATACTATGAGCTTGCACAGGTTTGTATTATAAAAATAATCACATGGGTTGTTTTTGTTTTTGTTTTTTAATCTGGCCTACTTATTAGGGAAATAATAAAACTCAACCGTTAGGCTCATTTCAACACATAGTTTTGTTAGATACACTTTGTGGTTGTTGGCTCTTTTACTTTAAATGACTAGGTAGGTGTTAACGTAAATATGTTCCACATGTTTTGATGAATATATCATTTTCTAATACCATTTAAACTTTTTCTTTCATAAGGTTTTGTTGGCAATGCATGCAAATGTGGAAGATAGGGGAATCAAAGGTGACATCACACCTTTAATGGCTGCTGCTAATGGAGGACATGTCAAAATTGTGAAGTTGCTGCTAGCTCATAAAGCCGACGTCAATGCACAGTCTTCAACAGGTTATTCTTTTTCAGTTTTGCTAAATATGAACACCCTTTGCTATTAATTATTTCACATGAAAATCATCACTAGTAAAAGCTCTTGCAGTTCTCTAATTATACAGTGCTACATGTTTGTATAAGGCTATGCATTAGGTTTAAAGTAAAGAATATATTTTGAATAAAATTTTTCTTCTTTGGTGTATGAGGACGATTACTTGGCCTTTTTTTTTTTTTTTTTAAAGAATCTTTTTTTTTTTTTAAAGATTTTTATTTATTTATTTGACAGAGAGAGAGCACAAGTAGGCAGAGCGGCAGGCAGAGGGAGAGGGAGAAGCAGGCTCCCCACTGAGCAGGGAGCCGGACATGGGGCTCGATCCCAGGACCCCAGGATCATGACCTGAGCCGAAGGCAGCCACTTAACCGACTGAGCCACCCAGGCGCCCCCGATTACTTGGCCTTTTAAAGTTCTTTTAGATTAAATTAAATACTGGCCCAGTTAGAAGGACTACATTCTTGGAAATGGGCTACAGTTCTCCAACCCAGATTTCCTGTGTGTCAGGGCAGAAGGGAAGGGAAGATAGGGAGAACAAGAAGGCTGTGGAACAAAAGGGGGGTCTGTCATTGTCTACTGATACTAAATTGTGGCCTACAGAAAAAGAAAGTATTATGAAAACATTGTGTCCCACAAGGGGCATGACTTTAGTTTAAACTTTTATTTTTTTTCAAGCTTGGCATAGATGGATTTATATGAAAATTGTAAAATTATATGAAAATATATTTTGTGTATCTTCTTCATTTAAGATTTTTAAATTTGTTAAGTATTTTACTTATTTTTAAGGATTTTATTTATTTGAGAGAGAGAGAAGGAGCAGGGGAAGGGGCAGAGGGAAAAGCAAACTCCCCGCTGAGCAGGGCCCGATGTGGGGCTGGATCCCGGGACTCCCCAGGATCACAACCTGAGCTGAAGGCAGACGCTTAACCAACTGAGCCACCCAGATGCCCCAAATTTGTTAAATATTTTAAATAATTTTTAGGATCTTACAGCTTCTGGTTTGAAGGGGTTTTAGAAACCCTTATTTTACCCAGAATGTTAACATTTTTTTCCTTGTAACGTGGGAGATTTTTATCATCAAGAAAGAATGTTTTTGAAATACTTTAGCTTTGATCAGTTAGCTGGTGATCACAGTGAAAACAATATGAATGATTAGTGAAAACAAATATGTATGATTAAAGGGACAGTATGAGATGTCGCTACATATGATGAATAATTACAATCACAAATCTTGTGAAACTTTAATTAAAGTTAGAATGAACATAACTTTTTTCTCATATGAAGAGTTAAAGTTTTAGAATTGCTCAGTTCTTTTTTAATTCTACAGTCATGGCAAGCGTATCTATTTTCCACATGTATTTGACCCTGATACTAAATGGAGAGAACTGGGAGTTGATTTCAGTAAGATAAAAGGCAATGGGAAAGGAATTATATATATTATCTAAATTTATTAAGATTATAGTCTCCCCGTCTGCCTTCGGCTCAGGTCATGATCCCACCATCCTGGGATCAAGAGTCCCGCATTGCATTGGGCTCCTTGGGCTCCCTGTTCAGTGGGGAGCCTGCTTCTCCCTCTCCCTCTGCCTGCCACTCCCCCTGCTTGTGCTCTCTCTTTCTCTCTGACAGATAAATAAAATCTTAAAAAAAATTATAGTCTCCTATTTCAGTTTTCTTCTTGATGCTAAATGAGGCTCTTTTTATTTTGGTATTTTATGTTAATATCTTTTTGTTTTTCCTTGAATGGGAAGAAATCAGAGAGGGAGACAAACTGAGAGACTCTGGACTCCAGGAGCCAAACTGAGGGTTACAGAAGGGAGAGCGGGTGGGGGAATGGGTTAACCAGGTGATGGGTATTAAGAAGGGCACGTGTGGTAACGAGCACTGGGTGTTAATACACAACTTATGAATTGTTGAACACTACATCAAAAGCTAATGATGTACTATATGCTGGCTAATTGAACATGGTAATAAAAAAATAAATATCTTTTTGTTTTTCTTTATTAAAATAGGCAATACAGCACTTACATATGCTTGTGCTGGAGGCTATGTAGATGTTGTAAAGGTGCTCTTGGAATCCGGTGCTAGTATTGAGGACCATAATGAAAATGGTCATACTCCTCTTATGGAAGCTGGAAGTGCTGGACATGTGGAAGTAGCCAGATTGCTGCTAGAAAATGGGGCTGGCATTAATACGCATTCCAATGAATTTAAAGAGAGTGCCCTTACATTAGCTTGTTACAAAGGTACGGTATAAAACATTTTTTTAAAACAGAGTTTTTAAACACATGATATGACTATTATTTAATATAATATAGTTTTTAAATTAAAAAATAAATTAAGAGGTGGTAATAGAATATAGTATGTATTTAACTTAAAGAAATGTGTTTAAAGTGTTTCAGAATTTAATATGTAAACTTTTAAAATATAGACTTAATATTATAAATATATTGTCAATGAAAAATGACTGTTAAATGATTCAGTTGTTTTATCAGAAACGGTTAATTTTAATTATGCACTGTACTTTTTCATGGTTTTTGTGTCAGAATATTTTGCATGGTTCTCACAAAAGAATCCTGTTGACTCCAGAAGTATTCAGCCTGTAAGTTTAAAAGTAAATACAATAAAAGTAGCTAGGATGATCTATTAATAAGAAGGTGCTTAAGCTATTTCATGTGACACTAAGAAGGAGAAAAATTGAGACGAGGAGATTTGAGAAATGAAAAATGGTGTGAGGGGAGTTTGAATTCTAAAGAACAATGTTAGAGTATCATCAACACAGTTAATAAAGTTAGAAGGAAGAGCTGGTTGAAATTGAGAAAAACACCTACCTATACATACGTAACTGTACAAAAGGGGTATATGATATTTTAAATGATGTCAATCAACCTGAAAATACCGGTAATACTGAAAAATGCCGTCCTTTGAGAGGGCAAGACAATTGTCTTAGTCTTCAGCTAGTTAATGCTCTAGATTCTAGATTCTAAAAAGATAGCCAAAGAGCCACATACTTCTCAGACTACCTTTTTGACAGGTAAATGGCTATAAACCAAGGAACTTTTTTAAAAGGCAAATTTTATGTCTGCATAGCCATTCAGTTCAGTGTTTCATACCATCTGCAGCTGTGTCATGTTTGTATCATAAAATAAGTGATAAATTCTTGAGGCATCAAGAAAAAACTCTTATAAGACAAGATACAAAATTTAAGGGGGCACTCACTCTCAATGGCTGAATTACTTCCCCCACCAAGCTTGTGAGGGAATACCTTCTTAAATTATATACCTAAGGCTTTGATTGCCACACCCTAGTTGTGGCCCTAGTGTTGTTTTGTTTTATTCTATTTCAGAGTGACCAAACTTGTGTGAGGTCCCCTGGAATAATTTCCTTTAAAAACATGGTTAAAATACATAAATGACTAAAATTTAAGTTAAATGTGAAAATATGCTCTATCTAAAGTGCTTTCGGTTGTCTGGTGTTAACAGAGTCTCAGATTAAGGAAGGTTAGGAAACACAGCTGAGGTCCCTTACTTCCCCAGTACTGTTTGGTAATTAGCAGAGGCTTATCTTCATCGGGAGGAGAGGAATTAAAGCCTTGGGACAGCCTTTCCAGGGCAGGCTGATTGATTGGGTGGCTCTCTCCCCTTTTCACAAATACTTTTGAACCTGGAACTGGCTGTATTTTACTACTGGGTCCCAGCTGGCCAGAAGAGCTTTGAGATGGGGCTACATATAACTACTCTTCCCTCTCTCCTTTGCTTGTAGCCCCACCCTGCTTTCCAAGGGGCGTCTGAGGTTGGGGCTTGCAGGCTTTAATTAGAAGCTGGATATAGAACTGAGCTGGTGGAGAACATCTCTACTACTTACAAGGATCCATGGACCCTCTCCCTTTCCTCTATTTCGGGTGAGGTCTTCTAGGACATAGATTGACAAGGAGGAGATGGGGAAGGGCTAGAACTCAGGCTGAGACTGTACGTTGATGTGGATCTTTGGGAAGGGAAAAGGACTGAGAGGAAAGGGAGGTAGGTAGTTAGCAAAAACAAGATACAGCAGATGTTACAGTTACTTACTGAAGTTAGTTTTAGTTGTTTATGATTTTACCATCCACTCCTTCCCCTTAGTCCTAATTGAGAATTGATTGCAACTCCTTCCTAATAAAGTTGGAAAAAAATTAGTCATTTTTCTACTGTTTCTTGCATAGTGTCTGAAATCCTTTTTAAAAAATACCTTGTCTTTTTAACTACTCATAAGGTGTCTTTATTTGAACTGAAGCATATGGTTTATTTGAAACTACATAAATATAAATATGAGTGTGTGTATATATGTATGTGTATATATGTTTATATCTAAATAGGTGAATAAGTATAAACTAAATGATGTGGTTTCAAAAAAAAAAATATATGCAGTTCCCAACTTATAAACAGATGTTCTTAAAAAGTTTATGAGTTAGTATGGTGATTAACATAACAATAAAAAAATTTTAAAAAATGTTTGAGTTAGTAATTGAAACTTAAAACACATTTCCTCCTAGAAATAACTTCAATTATTATTATCCCAGGCTACTAATTCACGGAAGCTAATCTGTTCTGTAGCATAAATAAATATAGCATGCCCTGGCTCTTAAAAGGTTGTAGAGGGGATATTCTGGGTTTTGAATTTTAATAGCATCTTTGCTTACCTGCAGCAAGGATTGTAGTATTGGCAACAGAGTAAGGAGTAGAACAAGTATCACTTGTATAATTTATGTGTGACAGTTGAGGGTGGCTTGCAGCTGACTTTAGTATTATGCTTATAAATTTATTACTCTAAGTTAAATATAAATTTTCCAAGTATTATAAATTTTTCTTATATTTTTTAGAATAATAAAATATTTTAAAGTAATCTTGCACATTTTTGGTTTAGGACACCTAGAGATGGTGCGATTTCTTTTGGAAGCAGGCGCAGATCAAGAGCATAAAACGGATGAAATGCACACTGCTCTCATGGAGGCTTGCATGGTAAGACTGGTGAAATACATACATGAAATATATCTATATATAATTCATAGAGACAGTGTTTTTGTATGATGAGCACCTTTTCCTTGAGTTGAAAGATTTGTTCATCATAGATTTATTGTAGAGCAGAACCTCAGCTGTCTGAATTTGTCCATAGCGTTCAGAGCCAGTTGGGCAACATTAACTTCTTTCTATTAAAGGTGCTTTCTGGAGCTTTACAGCACTACTTTTATTTTCTTAGTCTCATATAACTATGCTGGTATTACACAGTTGGCACAAAAAGCAACTATTTAAAAAAATTGATCAAGGATATTAAGAAGAATATAGTCCACAAAGTATGCACATAATACTAAGCACAGTACATTCATCAAACCGATAATTTGAATTTGAATGAGAAATGAAAATTTTGAAATTAGAGTGTTATTTGTGTAACATAATTCCCCCCTCTGTGTATGGTCTTTTCTGAGCCCTTAATTCCTTTTTTAAGAACTTTCTTTTTAGGGTTTGTACTTAGGAACAGGTAATAATAGTACTCTTAAAATTCTGTATCTTAGTCTCTGATTTGTGGCACAGAAATGGATGAGAATAATATTATAGGCTGATTCATGAGAAAAACATGCCAAAGATAGAAAAAGGCCCCACATGAATTTAAGTTTCGTATCTCAATGAAAGGATGTTAAATTTTAATTACTAATTTTTAAAAATATCAGATAGTTAATTAAGACTTGAATTATCTTTGTTTTCTTTATTGCCATGCCAGTGTTTGCTTTAATAAATTATCCTTTGAAGAAACATGAGTTTTCTTTGAAGGTCTTAAGTTCTTATCTGTTAAAATTAGGGTAATATCCTTCTCTTAGGTTGTTGTGATCATTAAATAATATAATGTATTTAAAACACATCAATAATATCTCCATGGTAAGGAACTTAAAACATCCTTGTGACCCCCACTAGAGAACTGTGTAGATTAAGAAATCAAAATGGAGCATTCTGTAGACTTAATCTGCATGTACTGGAAGTGTTATAAGTAGAGGTAAGATATTGGTAGTGGCCAGACATTTCAAAGCTTGCTAAGGGATTGGGATTTTAAGCTGGACTTTAAAGGAAATGTAGGAGTTAACGATGGAGGGAGAAAATTTGGAGCCAAAGGAACACAAAGTAACCATTGTAATGGGGTATTAAAGTTGTGCAATATGGCAAGTACAGAGCTAAAACTGGGTGTGACAATGGGTGTTCAAAAGAAGATGAAATGTCTGTGAGGTAATATTTAGAAGGAAAAATTACATCAAAGGCAAAAAAGAAAAGAGAGCCTTGGAGTTGCCTATAGTTAGGAAAGCTGTGGGAAAGGGAGACCAACAAAGGAGACAGAAGATAGTAAGAGAGATTCCTTTCTTCCAATTTTCACTGGCATTTGAATGTTGAATAACAAAAGGAAGGACCATGTACAAATTGTGTTCCCTTTCCCCTAACACATCATCCACATTCTCTGCCTTCTCCAGAAAGTATTGCATTTTTCTTTTTCTACCTAATAAAAAGTTTGCTTCTCCTTAAGGTTTCTACAAAAATCCTACTTTCCCTTTCTAATCTTTATACATGTAGCATTTAAGTATATACCATGCAGGCTGTCGTTTCATAGTAGTCTTTTGTTGCATGTACTTAATGTCTTTTTTTCCCCAAAGGTTAATAAGCCTTTTGATTGAAGGAAGGTATTATTTTTCTATAAGTTTCATAGCCTCGATCGCTGTTTCATGGTCTATGCCACAGAAATATAGAGGGTCTTACTTAATACTTGCTTTCTCAACTGTTAAATGTAGATTAATTCTTATTTGAATGGAGATCAGTAAACCTTCACTGTATAGTAATCGAGAAGTGTTCATATTTTTAATGATTTTTTTAATGGTGCTGATTTAATTTTTTTAATTGCATTGTAATTAGGATGGCCATGTTGAAGTAGCTAGGTTACTTCTTGACAGTGGTGCCCAAGTGAATATGCCTGCTGATTCATTTGAGTCACCATTGACTTTGGCTGCGTGTGGTGGGCATGTGGAACTTGCGGCTTTACTCATTGAAAGAGGAGCTAGCCTGGAAGAGGTCAATGATGAAGGTTATACACCACTGATGGAAGCAGCTCGTGAAGGACATGAAGAAATGGTGGCGTTACTTCTAGGCCAAGGTAACCATACCAGCGAAAACACTAAAGCACAAATACTTAAAATGTAAGATTATAGTATTATAAAACTGGGTTTCTGTGTTTCATTTTTCTAGTAAATTTGTAACGAGATGTCACAAAAATGAATGAGAAAGTATTTGCTTTGAAAATAGCTCCAAACTGTGCTAAACAAAACCAAATAGACTTCTTTAATATAGAGCTTTCAGGCATCATGTGCTTTGTGAGTAAAAACAGAACTGGGGATGAGGTAGGGTTGTAGATTATGTAGGGGCATATAAGAGATTGAACATTTCTTAAAGTAATATATTGAGAGAATTGTTCTTGGGGCTGAACACCTATTAATAAATACTTAATATATCTAGTGTTTCATGAAACACAGTGTGGGGAATCCTACCATAAGGACTAACTTGATGAGAATGCAAGAATGCATTTATAAGAAGCTCTCAAGGAGTCAGCACATAGTGGACTTTATGTTTGGGAAAAGTGACACAGTTATTTTACATTATTAAGATACCTTTAGTTTAGAAGTAATCTCCTATCTCTCTATATATTTGTAGCCAAGTTTTATATCTCTTTTAGTAGTAAAGTTTTTGTTTGGACAAATTTAAGAGGAGTGGCACATTTTTAAAAAACCATATTGGCTAGAACTTTAAAAGCAGAGGTGTAGCACACTTCTTACATTTGAATCACAGCTCCAATGCTTGCCAATTTTGTAACTTCAGGCAAGTTTCTAACCTTCTGTGCCTTAATTTTGTCATCTGTAGGGTTGTTGTGACGTTTATATATATTATATATAAGGCTTTTTGAACGTTGTTTGTCTATAGTGCCTATTAAGTGTTAGCTCTGGTGATGGTGGTAGTAGTGATAATAATGTGGCCTTGGGCAAGTTAATGAACTTCAATTTCCTTAGCTGTAAAATGGAGCTAATATAGAACATGTAAAATGCTTTCAAATATTACCTGGCAAATAGTAATAGTGTATTAAATGTTAGCTGTCATCATCATCATCATTAATTTTGAATCTTTATAAAAAGGGAATGTAGTTTACTTTTCTAAGTCCTTTTATCACCTGGTTTGTACCTTCTGGCTGAATAAATCTTACTGCAGCTGTGTGCATCAAATATGGACTCAGGATGTATTTTTAATTTCTTTTTTTTTTTTTTAAGATTTTATTTATTTATTTGACAGGGAGAGAGATAGCGAGAGCAGGAACACAAGCAAGGGGGAGTGGGAGAGGGAGAAGCAGGCTTCCTGCTGAGCAGGGAGCCCGATGCGGGGTTCAATCCCAGGACCCTAAGCCGAAGGCAGAGGCATAACGACTGAGCCACCCAGGCGCCCCAATAATTTTCTTTATTTGTAATCGCCTCTCAGAGTAGGGAAGAAGCACTTTATTATTTAGTAAAATAATACATTCATTTTTGAAGTATAGTTATTAGGAAACAACATGTTTTGCTTATCTCTGGAATAAGTTAATGACTTTCTTAAAATAATTAGAATTTTTATTCTAGGAGCAAATATCAATGCACAGACAGAAGAAACTCAAGAAACTGCCTTGACTCTGGCTTGCTGTGGAGGCTTTCTGGAAGTGGCAGACTTTCTAATAAAGGCAGGAGCTGATATTGAACTAGGGTGTTCTACCCCTTTAATGGAAGCTGCTCAAGAAGGTCATTTGGAGTTAGTTAAATACTTATTAGCTGCAGGTAGGCATTTTTGCATTTGGGAGGAGTTTTTACATGATTTGTTCAAGTAAAAATGTTACAATGCAAATAATTTTTTTCTTACACATTGAATGTGTATTTAAAAATGTGGTAAAAAATGTGGTGAACTCTTGTGTGTATTCTGCATAAATAATTTACCTTATTACGTTTGAAGTATCTGTAGCTTTAATTTCAAGCAGTAATCTATTTCTGTTTTTTTCTCTTGCTTTTAAAGATGCAGGTAATATTCTCTATTTCTAGAAATGGGTAGGGCTATTTTTTCTAATTTGAGAAGATAGGGCTTATGTAGAAGAAATTTCTATGTCCATCATTTATGTCTTATGATTCTTTTAAGTCTCTATTGTTTAATACTACCATAGGAGCTAATGTTCATGCAACAACAGCAACAGGGGATACAGCACTAACATACGCCTGTGAAAATGGTCATACTGATGTAGCAGATGTCCTACTTCAGGCAGGAGCAGATCTGGTAAGCTTTGTCACTTTTTAAATCCTAATACTTAAAGCCAAGGCAAGAAATTAATTTAAAGTTCTATGGAGATTACAGACAAAAAGTATTTCTTCTAATTTTGTGTTGGGCTTTTTGCCATTTTTTCTCTCATTTGATCATATTTTCTTTCCACATTGTTTGGTGTCTGTTATTATTATTCTTGTTAACAGGGTTATCCAATCTATTACCCCTTGTCCATAATAAAGGGGAAATTTTATATTAATATTATAGTACAAATTAATTTTTTTTTAGGTACTTAGCTATTTTTGGAAGATAAGTATTTAATAAGTAGTCTTTTCCCTCAAATAACTTATAATTTAGTAAAAAGGATGAAATACTGAAGTCATTATATGGTAGATTATAAAGAGATGTCATAGGGAAAGTACAGACAGTAAAGAAGCTCAGGGGAGGTCAAGAGGTCACCTGAGATATTATATTTTGGGTTGGGTAAGGTTTAAAAAGGTAGATAGGGCAATGTTAGGACAAGAGATATTCCAGTTGGAAGAAATAGTGTGAGTACAGCCTGAGAGGTAGGGAAGCAAAAGCCAATGTGTGGGGAAAATACTCTTCCAGTTTAGCATATGAGAGAGTAGAAGTGAGACATGAGAAGGTAGTTAAAATTTAAGTAACCATATGTTCATGGGGCTGAGATTAACAAGCAAGTGTATATTCCTGTAGAAGTTCATAGTTTATGACAAAAATTCACACATGCGAGCAGAAACAGACTCCTCCATTGACTAGTTTTGTAAACTTTGTTTCATTTCTCTTTCCTCATTTATGGAAGGAAAGGGTGAAATTGGAAATTGGATTACTATTGTGGTGTCTATCAGTTCTGTGTGTGTTAGTAGCTTTTGAAGTGGTTATGACACGTTATACTGTTAGTTGTGAGCGTATTTCTTCCATATTAGATTTTGAACTTTCAGCTTAAATACTGTATTTCCAGTGTTTACCACAGTAGCTGTGAAACATATAGCAATGTAACTTTGCTTAGTTCATTGCAATTTGAACAACTTAGTGTGTGGCTTAAGAGAAAAATCAAAAGTTATTCATCAGATGTGAATGTTTATATATATAATGCTTTATAAACTATATTTTTTCCCTCAAACCTTTATATTCTAAGATCTGAAAATTTCTCCAGTAGTGTTCTCAATTACTCAGCAATCACAAAAATGCAATAGATTCTCCATCCTTTTGAGACCCAGAAATCTCTAGTAATACCTTATAATTGGTAGTTTTCCAGGTATTAGATCGTTAACTTTGATGTTTTCATATAAAGTAACATGGAGTTAATGGGAATTTGTAAAGAAAGGGAATGATGTACTGCAGAAATTCATATAGGTAGGATACAAACTAACAAAAGGAAAATCACTTGGAGTGGATAAGGATAATGCTGATAATGCCGATTGGAGAGGGCTGTGCTGGAATGCCATTCACTGTTCAAGTTACACAGTCCTTTTGGTACAGAGAAGGAAAAATGACCCAGGTGGATTTAGATGAGGGCGTCACAATCACATGAATATAACTTCAGTTCTTAAATTTTACCTGTAGAGCATGTTTCTAATTTGAGATTTTTAAAATTTAAAGATGTATTCCTTAATTTGTTTCAAAGCATGATATTTAATATATTTAGATTCAGAAATTAGTCCAATTCTTTTCCTTTTGATTTTCATGAAAAAGAGCAGTTCACTAGCAATTAAATATCTGTGTTTTTTTTTAATAGGAACATGAATCTGAAGGTGGAAGGACTCCTTTAATGAAAGCTGCAAGAGCTGGTCATGTTTGTACTGTTCAGTTCTTAATTAGTAAAGGTAGGTTTGTGTAAAACAGTAGTTTTTTCCCCAAAGATGTCTATTCCCTGCCCTGGGGTATTTAGAGATTGAGAGGTAAAGGACGTTTTGGGGGTTATCACTGGTGGAGGGATGCTACTGAGATTTTGTGAGTGGGTGGTTGATAAACATCCTGCAATGCATAGAACATTTCCAAAAACTAGGGAGAATTGTCATACTGAGTACCACCCTTGTTGAGAAACACTTTTATAAAGAAAAATATCTCTATGTAAAACTTTGAGGGTTTAGATAACCTAAAGTCCATTCTGTTTACTTAATAATATATCTTGAAACCTGGATTTTTATGTTTATGCCACTGAGATACTTAAGGGCAAGTCGCTCTTCAGCTTTACATTTCCTTGGGCCTAAGTTTCCTTCTTTGTAAAATATAGAGAAATGGTCATAAATATAGCACAAAAAGTATTCAAAATTGAAATGTGACAAAAATGCCAAAATGCATGGAGGATTTCATCTATGGTCAGTAATTTTACTTTGAATATCAAAAACCATTTTAAATGACAAAAGTAGCATCTTATTCCTTTAAGTTATTTGTTAGGTGTTCACTACATAAGCTCAACTTAAAACAGTTTTTAAGCAGATTTCATCATATTCTTAAAGTACAGAAGATGAAAGATTTTGACTCAATATTCATAAAAGAAAGGCTGTGCAAGCCATGTATAATTAAAAAGGCAATATATACTATTTCCTTAGCATAAATACTAAAGAAATCTCAAGTTTGTAATTGTCTATAGGAAAAGAAAATAAATCAGAAATAACTTACTGGTCAGATTGTTTTAGGCAATTCGAACACTTACTTGTGATATATGTTTATACCATAGTATTATCAAGAACGGAATTATTTACATAATCACTATCCTCTCTCTTCTCTGATAAATTTCAGTGAGTCTGGTTCCATTTTCTTCTTGCTACTTTATTTCCATTTCCCACATTGCCTAGCACAATGCTTTAAATCAGGGATGAATTCATATCGAGGGCGCGGTGTACCCCGTTTTCATTCTCAGATATTTCCCAGTGAAAGAAATTGATAGTACTATTACTCTCTATTCGGTAGTACTATTACTTTGTATTCCTTGTTAATTCTCTACGTAGTTAGCCTGTAGAGGGCAGTGTAATTTATTTTTATTGCTTTTTAATCTTTTTTTTTTTAATGAAAGAACATGTAGATAAAATTTTTTGCTTTACTTTTTAGAACAGTGATTACATTAGGAGTAATGTATGCATTTAGCTTTATCTTCTACAAGTGCATACTGAAATGTTTATGGATGAAATTATGTCATGTTTGTCTGGGATTTGTTTTAGAGTAATTCAAGATGGGAGAGGAGAATTGATAAGGGTTTATGTGAAATGAGATTGTGTGTTTATAATCACTGAAGCTGGGTAAGGGGCATGTGGATTTTCATTATGCTATTCTCTCTTTATGATTTTGAAATTTACCATAAGAAATAGCAGTCTACCAACATGATTTTCCATGTCTTGTCTGTTTTAGGAGCAAATGTGAATAGAACCACAGCTAATAATGACCACACTGTACTGTCCCTGGCTTGTGCAGGGGGTCATCTGGCAGTGGTGGAACTACTTTTGGCTCATGGGGCAGATCCTACTCATCGTTTAAAAGTATGTAACTCATATGTTTCTGGTAACATTGTGAATTAATTCTCCCTCTTGGGCATTACAAGATATCATCTGCCAGTTCCATTTATAATGGCATTTTAAGCATATTATTTTTTCTGTTTTATTAGAAGAAAATATTCTTTACTAAACCTAAGATTTGAATATATCTGGGGCCTGTGGGCTTTATCTTCCTTAATGGTTCTGTAAATTAACTTATTTTTTAAAATATTTTTTCTCCTTCCATATCCACTCTTAGGATGGCTCAACTATGTTGATAGAAGCAGCGAAAGGTGGCCATACAAGTGTTGTTTGCTATCTTTTGGACTATCCTAATAACTTGCTTTCAGCCCCTCCACCAGATGTCACTCAGTTAACCCCCCCATCCCACGATTTAAATAGGGTAAGATTCAAAACTAAAGCATTTTATATCTTCTTTATCCCTCTTTGGCTCATAGTTTCAGTTTAAACTAGATTTGACTATTTTTTGTTATAATATGTAGTTCTCTTTATAGCTATGTAGTTGAAATGGTTAATGATATAATCTGGTATAACATTCAGATTGTAGATTGATGTGATTTTGCTTTGCTTTCTTACTATGGCCAGAATAACCATTTGAATTCAAAGTCCATTAAAAGAGTGTTATGGAAAATAATTTGGTGCCAACATATTTTAAGTAAATATGTCAATGTCTGAGATTAATACCATGTTAAAAATATTTTGAAGAAGTCTTTGTAACTTATTCTTAATTTGAAGCCTATTATTTAATGGAGTGTGTAGGAAAAGCAGAAATATAATCCGTTTCCTTTGTCTTAGGCTCCTCGTGTCCCAGTTCAAGCACTGCCCATGGTTGTCCCACCTCAGGAGCCTGACAAACCACCTGCCAATATTGCCACTACTCTTCCCATCAGGAATAAAGGTCAGTTACACTTCTGAAGACTGTCTTTTACATGTTATCTGGGTAAAAATGATAAGATTACCAAAAAAACTATCCATTTATAATTATTTTTCCACAAAAAGTGAATTTTACTAAGTTGACATAAAGTTTTTTTTGCTGATGAATAAGGCATGTTATTGGGAGAGAAGATAGTTAATAGCACTAATTTATGCTAGGATTATCAATATTAGCAGGAGAAATTCAGATGCTCATCTTTGATGCAGTTCTGATTATCCATGATTTCCTCTAAAAAACTGGTCATTTCTATTCATGTTAAAATATTAGACCTGGGTATAGTTGGATGACATTTTTGTAAATTACTTAAATTTCTGTAGTGATATAAAGCTTAGCAATTTAGATCAAAATTAAAATATATTTTAGAATAACTGGTTTAATGTAGATTTTATATCTGGGCTACCTTTTCTCAACCAATAACTGAAAGTTACTTCAGATATGCTTGTTTGTTTCTCTAGAATTCTGAGGTCCATATTTGACTTGTGGATGTTACACCATGCATGTTCTTAAATTATGTCCCAAAACATTATAGCTACCAGTTTCAATCAGTTTTTCTTTTTAAAAGTTTCACCTGAAGAACCAATGCAGTTTTAATTTTTTGGTTTTTGGTTACCTATATTATTTTACCAACAAGAATACTAAGTATTTCCACCAGCTCTTTACAGTCACTACTACCAATCTAGAGCCTTGGCACCTTTTTCAGTTGGTGTAGCAAACAACTGATTGCTATACCCATAGCCAGATCTGTTTATTCACCTGGCTGTCAGAAGATACAGTGGATGGCGTAGTCCAACATCTTTTCTTCCAGGGAAACTGAATCCCAGTTCTCTACTGGCCAGGTAGCTGTGTGAATATGTGAATTTATATCTTGCCTTTATCAGTCTTGAAGATGGTAGGCCCCCAACAAAGACAAATTTTAGTTGGATTTAAATTTCCTGGTACTTCTCAGTGGTTTGGGTACTCTTTGTGTGTATGTGTGTGTGTTTAAAAGGCATAGACTATCAAATGTGGAAAAACCTTGACTTAGAGGTCTAAGTTTTCCCTACATCTTAATAATCTAGCATTATTTTTCTGTTCTTATGATAAGTTTTTACATCTTTATGACCAGATGAAGTGTCTACACATAGCCTTAGATTTTCCTTTAATTGCATCACTTCGATATCACAGACCTGCATCCCTCTATTGTCTAATTTTAGCCATGTGATATTTTTAAAATTAATTTCCCAAAGATTACTCTATGCACATAAAATACATACATTCTATATTTATGATAAAGAAGGTGGATTTGTTTTTAAACTCCTTAACAGTGCATTTTCACCTTGTATGGATATGATAACTTGGTGCATAACTGTTGGCACTAAACCTCCCAACAGTAACTCTGTAATGAGGATGCCATTCATGTGCACTTCTGAGGGGGTTTCTTTTTCACACAGCTGCTTCTAAACAAAAGTCCAGCAGCCATTTGCCAGCAAACAGCCAGGATGTACAGGGTTACATCACCAATCAGTCTCCAGAGAGCATTGTAGAA
Source organism: Neomonachus schauinslandi (assembly GCF_002201575.2). NCBI lineage: Eukaryota > Metazoa > Chordata > Mammalia > Carnivora > Phocidae > Neomonachus > Neomonachus schauinslandi. Next base: position 145,490,146 of record NC_058404.1, read on the forward strand.
GAGGCTCAGGGAAAGTTAACAGAACTGGAACAGAGGATAAAAGAAGCCATAGAAAAGAATGCACAGCTGCAGTCCTTGGAACTGGCTCACGCTGACCAACTTACCAAGGAGAAGATCGAGGAGCTGAACAAAACAAGGGAGGAACAAATTCAGAAGAAACAAAAGATTTTGGAGGAACTACAGAAAGTAGAACGAGAGTTACAACTGAAAACTCAGCAGCAGCTAAAAAAGCAGTATCTAGAGGTTAAAGCTCAAAGAATTCAACTTCAACAGCAGCAGCAACAGTCTTGCCAACATCTGGGACTACTAACTCCTGTTGGGGTTGGAGAACAGCTTTCCGAGGGAGACTATGCACGGTTACAGCAAGTGGATCCCGTTTTGCTTAAAGATGAACCCCAGCAGACTGCTGCTCAGATGGGTTTTGCACCAATCCAGCCTCTGGCCATGCCTCAAGCTTTGCCTCTGGCGGCAGGTCCCTTGCCTCCGGGGTCCATCGCAAATCTTACAGAACTGCAAGGAGTGATAGTTGGACAGCCAGTACTGGGCCAAGCACAGTTGGCAGGGCTGGGGCAAGGAATTCTGACAGAAACACAACAAGGGTTAATGGTAGCCAGCCCTGCTCAGACCCTCAATGACACGCTGGATGACATCATGGCAGGTGGGTTTATATTGTTATGAGCAGGTATCAAATATGATTTGCTTAAGGCGAGTAAGAGTGTGCCAGAATTTTTTGCCGTTACCCAACTTGAGAACTATTTTTGGACTCTTGACTCATGTATATCCTTAGAAATACTAGTTCAATCTCAGAAGTTCTCAGACGGATACAGGTCGAATTAAAGATTAGTTCATGCAATACAAGTGACTGAAACTTTTTGGCTTAGCTGGGTAGGCTGGGAATCTAGGTTTTTTTTAGGAGTGGGGTTGATGTTTGAGTTTTTGTTTTTGTTTTTCTTTTTTCTCTTTAAGTTCAGAATACTAAGATTGAATTTTGGCTTTTGTGCTTCTGTATTCACACCAATAAACTGGGAAATTGATAGAAGTTGAAGTACAAAACTACTAGGACACATCAGGAAGCTTATTTGTGAACAGAAATACTTTATATCCTAATGGATCAGACTTCAAACCTGATGGATATTTAAAAAACAAACAAACAAAATTTAAACACCTTTACAACAATAATAAAGTACCAAACCAAATAGGGTTTGATTATACTGTATGTCAGTGGTTTTATCCCCTGTGAATGTTAATGTGTAGTCTCTTTCTAATTGTATTGTGGGAAGGTGTGGTTCCCTGACAGTATCATAAATGATATATCTTTAAATGTGTAGCCAAAGAAATTTTATTCCATTATAATTAGTTTCATTGGCAAGAGGAAATATTTTAGAAGGTTGTTTTAATGATTCTAATTTTTGGTACTTACTTTTCACGAGTTCTGTAACAAAGTAGAATGAGATTTTATAGGATTATAAACCATAAGCATGCTATACTAAGAAGGATAATTTTCTTTATTTAAGAAAAAAGTAAAAAAAAATTCGAAAAGGAAGGAAAAGGGAAAAAGAAAGGTAGTAAATTGTTACATTTGGTGGTTTTTATCTGCTGTCTTCCCCTTTTTTTATTCTTTGGTCTATACTTAAAAGATGATTGAGTTTTTCTAATTTTGAAACTGTTGTGGCAGCGTTACATATTATGATGAAATTATATATGATTTGTCTTTCATCTTTTAAAAGAATAAAAGAAAATTAAATTGTGTAGTGTTGAGATATTTAGCCAACATTCAGAAACTAAGCACCAGCTAATGAGACAGATTTTATACTTAACAAATTGCTCTTAAGTTTCCCAGTTTTCTTTTAGTATCACCCCAGCAGTATTATGTGGAATGAAGGTCTCTGCTAATCTTAGAGGGTGTAATAACTACCTTGGAAAAAATGCAATTAATCATTAGTAAGAACTGTAAGGATTCTTTTATTGATAAATATAAAACTTTTCTATAGATTTGAGAATTACTATTAATCACCATTAGCTGGTTAAAATAATTGGGAATACAAGAAACATTAGTATCTTATGAAAATTGGAGCACAGTAGCCAAAAGTCCCAAATTTGCTATTACTTACATGGCCATTAGTCTAGGTCATCATGGTGTTCTTTTCTCTTATGTCAGTTGAACTACCAAAGAATGTATAGAGTTAAGTATTATTTATCCAATTAAATCAAGACTGGACATTCCTGCCAATGAATACTTAAAAATATTTTGATATGCTGTTAGAATTTACATGATGTTCTTGGGCATACTTATCAACGTTGATTTGACAGTTGTACAGTTTTTATGCTGATCAGAATTACCAGAGATTTGTAAAGTAGTTTTTCTGTTGATTGGTTTACCAAACAAAAACAATTAAATTCTGCCTATGTGTTCCAGGTGTTTTCATATACCAGAATTTCAAAAGCACATAATTTTTTAGGAAATATGACAAATACTTCTCATTATAAAAATACTTTACCCCTTTATTGTACCCATTTATATGGAGAGAGGAGAGATGACCAGAAAGAAGAACAGGATTAAAAACATCTAGCCACTTACCTGCAATCCATCCCTGTCATCATGCATGTGCAGATGCATAAACATACGCATATACTCATGCACTCACTTCCACGACTTTTCGTTAAACAGCTTCTGTGTTAGTACTTGTTCTTTAGGTCGACTAATGATCATTTCCATTTCTTTCTTTGGGTTTCTTGATATTTTATAACCTCTTTGGGCTCAGTCTTCCTTCCCCACTGCAGCATAACCTGTTCTGTATTCTTTAGTTCCCATTTATTAGACTGCTCTTGTAAGGTTCAGTCTTTTTCTAGTACTTGGCTGGTCCAAGTCTTCTGTCTTCCCTGTTCTCTGTACTTACCATAGCAAAATCAGTTCCTGTTTAATCAGTCTTAACACCTTGCCTTTGCTGTGCTCTCAAGTTCCTTCTTTCCCTACCTGATGTAAAACTTTTCTAGAGCATCTGGTTCTCCTTCTCTAAAATCTAACCCTAAAATGAAGTACCACATATAAAGATCTGTACCAGAGTTCCTTCAGATCCCTGCATATTTACAAGTTGTTACTTTTCACTGTAGGGCATGGATGAGTGACAGGCAGTTATTTCATTTTAATAAACCAATTTCATAAGTACCCCAAAGGAAATGAGGAAACTGGTTTTTCCTATCTCCTTTTAGATGAGATGATAAGAACAAACTATTTGACCAAAAATAAGAAAACTCATTTTTGTATGTTCTTTAAAAGAACTTATTCCAATTAAAATGTAAATAACAATATAGTTATTTAACAATAAAGCTTAGACTTTTTGTTTAGTATCATGAAATAAAAACCAGTTCTTTGGACAGATTGGTGTTCATTCTGTTTAAGCTAATTTTGGTATTTAGCATTTTCATTTGTGAAAATCAATCAGGAGATTATGGAACCTATTTTAAGAGGCATAGATTTTATATGGTTTTGAAATTTATATCTAGAATATGTGCATTTAAATTACCTTGATTTTTTTTTCTTAACATACAAAACTATTTATATGGATTAACAATATCAAGGTCATTAGATGATCAATTTAATATATTAGTACATGCCCTTTCCTATTAATCTGGATCCCTAAGGATTCAAACAGTGTTTTGTTTTGTTTTGTTTCCTTCTTTGTTTTTCCTTTAGCTTTTAATTGGACTTAAAAATGTATAATTATAGAATGTGTGTTGCTATAATGTATATAGTGTATGTTTGTGCCTGAACTAAGGATTTCATGTGAAATAGATTTCTTAATTGACAATCATGTTTATAATTGTTAAATAAGGTCAATTTCAGTTTTATTCTTGGCAGGATCATAACCTCTTTTGCCTGGTTTCAGATCCAGTTGTGAATCATGATTGTTTTCTGTCTGATGTAGTTGATAAGTATGTTGGTAACACACATCCACACTACTGTTGACCATTCAAAGATTAATGCCCAGACTTCAGTGCTATAGCATTTTTAATTGGGGGTGGGGGGAAGAAAGGATTGATGTTCACATATCAACTCCAGAAGTGAATTCATGAGGGAGTAATATACCCTCAGTTGCCACCACCTTTGGAGTTCTCCCACCCCAAGTACTGACCTAATCAGCCCCTTCTTAATTTGCATATTTTGGTTAAAATAATATCAAGGCAAAATTATACTTAGAACTGACAATAATCTATATTTGAAGGTTGATTGTGTGCATACATTTATTTCTACCTTAATCTTTTAATTTTGTCCTCTTAAGTCAGTGTGATTGCTGGATTGATTGGTGGGCATTTTAACCCCCTCAGAATAATTCTACATGTGAGAAACTATTTCTGTGTAAGGATCAAATTTTTATATTTTACTATGCTGTCATAGTAAAGGGCTACCATTCAGAATATAATCATCCCCTTGTCTGCAGTTAGTAAAAGAGTAGGGAGAGTTTTAAATGATTGAGAGTGAGGTTCACCCCAAACAATGAAATTACTTTCATTAGAATATGAGGTGTGAAAGTAGTAGGTTAAAACTCATACTTTCCTCCCTCTGAACTTGACTTTTTTACCTTTTATTCCTTTTCTGATTAAGAAGATACAGTGGACAACTATCCATTTGCATTTATATTCAATTTTAATTCATAAAAATATTTTTGTTTTCAGGGTTATTTTGAATTGAGGTTTTATGATTATATACTGTAAGAGGGGAATTTTATTTTCAGATGGATTATTATTTAGAAAAAGGGTTATTCTCAATATACTTCCTATTTTTAGACTGTTGTCCAAAGTCAGAAATAAAATAACCAGAAAAATGAATTATTAGTGCTATGGCAGTCTACTTATAGACATTTTGTTTTAAGAAGTCTTTAAATATTTTCTAATAATTATTTCTTACTGTTACCTAACAGTGTTTCATCCTTATTAAGTGCAGTTATTTTGTTCAACAGCAGTCAGTGGAAGAGCATCTGCAATGTCAAACACTCCTACCCACAGTATCGCTGCTTCCATTTCCCAACCTCAGACTCCAACTCCAAGTCCTATCATCTCTCCTTCAGCCATGCTTCCTATCTACCCTGCCATTGATATTGATGCACAGGTAAGCTCCAAATTCTGGAGGGATGGTTTTTAACTAAAATCATGCCATCAGTAAAAACATTAATCAGTAATTTAAATCATCTTAGACTGCTTTTTCTCTAGTCAGAGATCTGAGCCACGTTATGAATAAATTAGAATCCACATTTTAAAAAGTTAAATACTAAGTACAGATTATTATTGATAATTAATGTGATGGTCTGGTTTCCAAGGTCATCAAGTAACTTTTTTTTAACTTTAGAAGAGGATGTTAAAAGAAATAACTTATTTAAGATTAGTTTGTATTTTCTTCTGATCTTGAATTAGAAGATATGCTTCTAATTCATAATGAATCACACAGAAAAGAAAAGAGTCTTCCATTTATGTATCGTATATACTCATTTGCATTTATATTGTCTTGGAAAGTTCTGATCTTGCTGACTGAAACATGTGAATCTGTGTGTCTATGTCTGCAGCACTAAGTCAAAACAAAACAAAAAGCCCAATTTTATTTATTTTTTTTTTAAGATTTTATTTATTTATTTGAGAGAGAGAGAATGAGAGACAGAGAGCATGAGAGGGAGGAGGGTCAGAGGGAGAAGCAGACTCCCCGCTGAGCAGGGAGCCCGATGCGGGACTCGATCCCGGGACTCCAGGATCATGACCTGAGCCGAAGGCAGTCGCTTAACCAACTGAGCCACCCAGGCACCCCAAAAAGCCCAGTTTTAAAAAAAATTAGTTTACCATGTAATCTCAGGGCAGAATGAAGTTGGAAAGGGGAGGATAGCTGGTGTTTTGTCCTGAAGAAATGCTAAGAGGCTTAGTTTAGAAGACTGCTGAACAAGGTAAAGAGTGTATGGCCTTATTCAGGACTGAGAAATGTTTGCAGTTTAGTTTTGTGTTTTGATTAATACCTGGGGCAGGGAGGGTGGCAGTATACATGATAAAACTTTTTATTTTGTAAATGATCAGTTCTTTATAAACCTGAATCTCAGGAAGGATGTGTGTGTGTGTGTGTGTGTGACCTGTTAACACCGTGTACTCTTAACCTATGAAAATAAAGCTTCCTTTTCATTAAAGTGTTTCTTGGTAATATTGTGAAAGAAAAAGAAATTTCACTTCTATTCTTAACTTGCTTTCCAAATTTTCATTGTGTTGTATGTGCTAACTTTTTTTTTGAGCACTTAGGCAATTTTAAGGAATTGTCTAATCTTCAGACCACATATATGAAGTAGCTACTTTTAAATACCCATTTCCCTGATGAAGAAACCAAGGCTAAGAGAGAGATTAAACATTTTGCTTAAGATCATTTCATTGAGCCTGGGTGGCTCAGTCGTTAAGCTTCTACGTTCAGCTCGGGTCATGATCCCAGAGTCCTGGGATCGAGCCCCACATCGGGCTCCCTGCTCGGCGGGAGGCCTGCTTCTCCCTCTCCCACTCCCCCTGCTTGTGTTGCCTCTCTCGCTGTCTCTGTCAAATTAAATGAAATCTTAAAAAAAAGATCACTTCATTTAGCTAAGAAGTGAGGGTTGAGAGTCAAACTTAAGTGGGTCTGATTTTAAAGGCTCCCTCCTTAACTACCATACTCTATAGCCTTTTAAAAAATTATGAAGTATTCATTGGATGAACCACAGTGATTTGTATTTAATAATGACATAGCAGTATAGGGTTGCCTGGGTGGCTCAGTTGGTTGAGCATTCGACTCTTGATCTCAGGGTTGTGGGATAGAGTCCTACGTGGAGCTCTGTGCTGGGTGCGGAGCCTGCTTAGGGTTCTCTCTTTTCCTCCCCCTCTGCACCTCCCCCCGCTCATACTTTCTCCCTCCCCCCTCAATCAATCAATCAATCAATCAAGATACAGCATTATCTTCAACTGGGTTGAACTTGGTATTGAATCTGTATTATTTTCCTCCAGTCTTTTGTGCTCTGAGGCTGTTAGGTTGTAACCTGCGGCTATTATGTTTTAAGGAGAGATACATGTTTTAGTTTTTATGGAATCAAGAATTGAACCATAAGCAAAACTAAAAACTTCACCAAAATATAAAAGGATTTTTAAAAAATGCTTTTGAATAAAATAGCCACAGAAAAAGTTCTTCCAACTATGATCATGATTTTATTAAATTTGAAATTCTTATAGTGATGGTGAAATTTTACTGGACTATAGTACTCAACCAGCCATTGCTCTATTATAAACTAATTTTTAAGAAACATAGAAATATTCTTAAATTTTTTTTTATTTCAAAAACTTACATTTGGGGCACCTGGGTGGCTCAGATGGTTAAGCATCTGCCTTTGGCTCAGGTCATGATTTCTAGGTCCTGGGATCTAGCCTTGTGTCAGGCTCCCGACTCAGCAGGGAGTATGCTTCCTCCTCTCCCACTGGTTCTCCTCCTGTTTGTGCTGTCTCTGTCTGTCTCAGATGAATAAATAAAATCTAAAAACAAAACAAAAACCAAAAAACCTTACATTTTAATTGTAGTTGACATGCTTATGTAAAAAGATTTGACTGTATTCTCCTTAAATATCTGTTCCTTCTTATCTGGTCTCTATATCAAGATTTTTGAATTCGGTTAGCCTATCATGAGTTATACTACTTGTCATGGAGTTTAGAAAGTTCCTGCTTTGGAAAACGTAATACCAAGTAAATATTCAGAAATAATAGTTCACTATTTTTCTTCAGTTTTTGATGTTCTTAAATTTTACTAGTTTTTATGATACCAAGCAGGCATGTTAAGCAGTAAAAATAAAGATCCTTGTGTTCTCAGTTCATCTGAAGTTTTTTCTAGATTCTAAAATAAAAATTCCATGAGATTTTACATAATAGGTATTTTGATTTATGTGTGATAGTACTGTGCCGTAAAAGACAAGTGATATGATAAATTCATACCAAGACTCTTCCTCTGTTTAGAAAGATTAAACTTTTTCTAATATTTGGATCTTTTTTTTGTTTATTTAACAAACCTTAACATATACATTCTTAACACTTTTATAGATACTAATTTAACTTTATTACAACCTCATGAAGTGTAGATACTGTTATTATTCCCATTTTACAGGTGAGGAAGGTGAGACTTGTAGATATTAACTATTTGCCCAATAGGTAATTTATGGTGGAGCCAGCTTTCAAACCACCCTAGCATTCTGGCTCTAGAATCTCTGCTCTTAACCACTGCACTATGCTACCTGTTTTTCAATTTTTATCTTAGGTGTGAACATTGATTTTAATTATATTAAATCCTGGTAAATTAGATTATAGAAAATAGGTCTACCACCTAGATGGCAAAGGATCGTGTGTCTTTCATCTTTGCAGCTTTTCAGCATGTTTCCTTGGCCATACCGTATATTTATATCAAATCTTAATTTAAAGAAGGACAAAGAAATGTTAATTTTTTTAAACCCTCAGTGTGTCTCTTTTTAAAAATGCTAATGATTCTTAAAATGGTCATACTTTAAACTTCTTCAATTGATCATTATATGCAGAAACTAATATTTTTAACAAGGATTAGCAGAAGTCATGTTTAATTTCTGGAACTTGAAGAATGCTGAAGATGAGAGTTTGTATTCTTTATAAGGTCCTTCAAATTTTATGTAATATAACTAGAAGTTACCTTCAGTGTGCACATATGTGCCACAGGCTCTCTACCTTTCATGTAATGGTTTTATTGAATCAAGTTTGTCTAGATGTATTTTTTTTAATCCTTTTTTTTTTTTTTTAAGTAAGTTCTGTACCCAATGTGGGGTTTGAACTCCTGACCCTGAGATCAGAAGTTGCATGTTCTGCTGACTAAGCTAGCCAGGCGCCCCTTGTCTAGATATTTTTAATATATTTATATCATTATATATATTATAATATATTTTAATACCACATACTGTACCATTATCAAAATTTATTGTAGGAAACATCAATAAATGATAATTTGAAGGAATTATTTGAGACTGTTTTACTATCTTTTAATAGCATAGCTCCAATTTTTATTTTGCTAGAATGGTTTAAGAAATTTATATCTGGGTATTCTGCATATAGAAATTAATCATTTACAAATTTTTAAAAACTTGGTTTTGTATGAAACAGTAAATTTGGCTGAAGGTTAGAGTTGAATACTGGTGAGTTAAGTATTTTCTGTATTTTGTGTGAGATTTTGATTGACTCTAACAGCCACTAAAAGTGAGAAAGTACCAGTTGTTCTGTTCATGGGTGTAAAACTTGTGTTCCCATCCCCTCCTTCCCTTTTTCTTATCACATGTTTTTCATGTATTTCTGAACTGCTTGTCTTTTTTATTCACAAACTTCTAAAGGCTTTCCTTGAACATGGAATAAATGGTTCTGGTACATTTCAAAAAAGAGAAAAATAAATACTGCCTTATGCAATTTTGCCTTTTTTCCAGTTTTTAATAAATAACATATATCCATGATTATTTTTTAAAGAGGGTAGGCATTAAATTTGACTGAGATGCCAAGACTGAAATTAGAAACTATGTAAAATTATGTTTTGCCTTTAATGGTATAAATATCATTTGGATATTTTTCTCTTGTTTTGCAATACAGAAAACAGTTTAATCACAATATTTTAATGAGAAAAATTGAAGAGACCAGGAAAAATGAGTTAATGGTGATATGTAATATGCTGCCATTAAAGCATTCTACTTAAAATGCATGCATTCTGATTGTTTATGTGAGGTTTTAAGTAGGTTATTTGCTATTTTACTGAATATTCTCATTATTCTCATTCTCCCTAAATGCTATCCTTTTTATTTTTTTATCTTTTTTGAATCTTACATGTGACCTCTGACATGTTTAGAGAATGAGGTGTCTAGAATTATGAAGGTGTTATGGAGGTCTAAAAAAAAGGATAGCTCTTGAAGTCCTAATGAGTTTTGAAGTAAATTAATTACTTAGATGTAATTGTTTTTTACAGACAGTTCAGGTATGTTTTTTCACCTGCATTCCAACTCAATCAAAGTTGCTTTTTCCATTAATATTCCATCTGTCTTATGATTCCTTCTTATTTTTCAGTCTTACAAAATTGAATAGTCATGTCAATTTACAGAATACTTTTACATTGAATATAATTTTAACATTTTTTATAAGCCAGAATCATCATAACAACATCTGTCATGTAAAAAATGGTATATTTTATGGCATCATGGGCTAAATGGAAATTTTCTTTAGAATGTAAACGTGAATGAGCTCTTAAGAAACCTCTGGGCACCGGTCTCCCTTTCAGGTTTCTTTTAGTTATAGGTATATGACAATGTATGTGGCTTGTTAACCAGTATAACATAACATGACTTTAGTGATACATTACCTTTCAGAAAGCCATCACCTATATTGTTATCATTACTTCCTTGATTAGTAATATTCAAAACACATTTTTTTAAATTCTATATCATGTTAGCCATTGTTACTTTAACCCAGACTTCTGCTTCAGTTAATTTGTTTCTTGACATACTGCAAATCAGGTTAGTGTTTCTCACCATTTGGGGATTATGTAGGTGTTTATTAGGAAGGTGGAAACCTTACTTCAGAATGTTTAAATTTTTTCATTATTGTCCTTAGAAGATTATCATAAGGTATTAGTTAATGAAGTTACCCACTCTTAAGTTCCCCAAGGAATTTGACAAGCCCTCTTTACTTAGTTTTAAGTATTTTTTCATTCAACTCTCATAATACCTTGTTTATATGTCTTTCATAGTTTGAACCTAAATTTGCCCTGTGCTGTAATCACTAAGCTCCTAGTGAACAGGAACTGTATTTACTTATATTTGTCAACCCTGGAGTACCTCGCAGAGTACTTTGAACATAAAAGGTGCTTAATAAGTATCAGTTGAACTGATGTTTTATAATGTGGGGGAAAAAAAACCAATATTTTACTAATCCACTAAAATCTTCCATGCTTATCTTTTTCAAATTTTGTCTCTTCATTCTCTATTTAAGATTGGCACTGCTTTCCTAAATTACTCTTTAACCCCCAGAAGACTTCGAGAAACCTAATAAACTTCATCATAAAGCAGATTCTTCATCATAAAGTTGACTTTCTAATTGTCACTAACATAGAAAGCATATAAGGTAGATAGATTTAACATTATATTGACCTCAGTTGGCTGTGCCTTAGGACTGCTTTATGATGTAATGGGGAAAGCAGGATTTTGTTATCCAAGATCTCCTTGGTTTTTTTAAGCCAATCTTTATCAGTTATTAGCTTGTATGACCACTGGAGGATTATTTCTCTAAGGCTTTGTCTCTTTTTTTCTGAAATCAAGCATAATAATTCCTTCCTAATAAACCTGAAATGAAGATCAAATACTATTAGACAGTCAGAGCTGTCACTCATTTAAGTATTCATGTCCTTCTTCATTGTTGTAGTTGGTGCATCTCTCCCTTGTGGCCATCACTGATCTCTGCAGTCAGTAGCTCTGCTCTCTGCCAGCCTCTTCTGCAGAGCAGCTTTTGCGGTCTCCCTCTACATCACTGGCTAGTAGGCTTTTTCTTATTTCTCAACTCTATCGATTTTGCCTTTTGTCTCTTGTTACTCATTTTTTATAATAGAGTTTGGTTTTTAGAGTTATTGACCTGGGAGAAAATGCCTTTCCTTTTTGTATTTATTACATAAATATAATAAATATTACATAAATACATAAACACAATAAATATATTTCATATATGTAGCCTTTTGTTTTATTAGTAATAGCCTTTGAATCTGTGACCCTGCATAGCCGTTGTCATTCGTTGAACTTAACTATCATTTATTGTTTCCTAGACAAAGCATCACTTACAGGTGGAGAATGCAAACATGAATAAGACATGTTCATTACCTCCCAGGAATTTATAGTTCTCTGAGAGTGATAGGCACATACTAATGTTAGCATAAGGAAATTGGTGATAAGTATCGTAATAAAGATGTATATGTAAAAATGAGGGAAAGTAGCTTAGAACAGTGCTGTGTAGTAGAAAAATAATGCAAGACACATGAAATTTAAAATTTTCTAGTAACCACATTAAAAAAAGCAAAACAAAATAGGTGAAATACATTATAAGAATATATTTTATTTAGCTTCATATATCCATAATATTATTGTTTAAACATGTAATCCATAAAACCAAAAAACTGAGATATTTTACATTTTTATTTCATACTAAAGGTCTTCAAAATTCAGTCTATCTGTTCTACGTACAGCTTAGAGTGGTCACATATATAGCTATATTTCTAGTACAATAGCCACATATTGCTAGTAGTTACCTTTCTTTAGTAGCACAAGTTTAGAGTACCAAGTATGAAGACTTTGTTCATGAAATAAGTATTTTAAACTATAATGGAGTATGGCCAGTAAATCCAGTACTGGTCACTATCATTAGCAGGAGTCAGAGGTAAATCTTATATAAAGCATCATGTGTCAGTTATGATTGTCTTTGTCTTTCAAAATATTCTGTATATTACGTATTTTTCTTTGTTGTTCTTTAAGTATTTTGGGGCTTTGTTCTCAACTGCAGTTAAGTTACTTGGAAGCCCTTTTTTCATATCAAGGCTTGCTTTTCAGCTTTGTTAGGTGGGCCTAGAACAGCTAATTTGGCCCCACTGCTGAGGATTTTACTTGATGTTCTGTGTGTTTTGATGTATCTCTACTCTGGCTGGTGGGAACCAAACTATTGCCGGCCCTGTGTAAGCTCTGAGTGTTGTTATGCCTTCTGGTGGTCTCTCCTTGGCCTCTCATAATTTTCCTCATGCACATGTGCTGATCAGAACTCAGCTGAAAGCCTCAGCCGAAGACCCTCTGCAGATACCTAGAGTAAAAATTTTTCGTGCTTTCCTCTCCAGTAGTCCGCCCCATGAATTCTAGCCATCCTGACCGCTCCAAACTGTTTTCTCAACTCAGGGAGATTGCCAGGCTGTATTTGAGTACCCTCTCTGCACACAGCAGCCTTGAAACTCTCCAGGCAATAAGTTGAGTTTAATCCTTTCTACCCTTGGAGATCACTGCCATGCACTGCTTATCTAAACACCATCATTTCAAATAGTTTGTCCTTTTCTTTTCGGTTGTTTGAGATAGGAAGACAGATCTTTTCTATGCTACTCCATTAATGGCTAGAAGCAAAAGTGAGTCCAACGCTATTTCTTTTAATCATGTAGTTGTAAATAGCATATGGTTGAAAATCATACTTTTTTTCCTTCATGCTTAAGAATTGCACATAAAGTTCAAACGTTATTTTATAGCCTTTACAAAATCACAAGTTAGCCACTGATGGAAAAAAACAACTTAATATCCAAATGTTTGATACAGTAGAATGGTACATCTGTGTCTGTATTTGGTATAAGTATATATTATATAATCTGTTATTTTAAAATTAATAAGCTAATCAAAAAATTAATTTTTTATAGACTGAAAGTAATCATGATACGGCGCTAACACTGGCCTGTGCTGGTGGTCATGAGGAACTGGTACAAACACTGCTAGAGAGAGGAGCTAGTATTGAGCACCGAGACAAGAAAGGTAGGGCTTAGGTTTGTTAATTTTTTTTCTGGAATATTTGTGTTCTGTGAAGAAATACTACTTCCAGCCCTATTGTGATAGTTAGATATAATGAAAAACAGTGAGGTTTTTTTGCTTAGCATGTAGTAAGATGATCATTATTTTTTTCCAGGTTTTACTCCACTTATCTTGGCTGCCACAGCTGGTCATGTTGGTGTTGTGGAAATATTGCTGGACAATGGTGCAGACATTGAAGCCCAGTCAGAAAGAACCAAGGACACACCGCTATCTTTGGCTTGTTCTGGGGGAAGACAGGAGGTAACATTTTCCCCAGTGAAATATTTGTCCATCTGTTTAGCAAATATATATTTTAACTTACATGATTTGATGGGAATAATGGATTGACATCTGGATTCATTTATCACAGTAACTGTTTTTTTTGCTAATAGGTAATAATTTCAAGTATTTTGTTAGCATAAGCCATCATGTCTGCAGAGTCATGTTTAAACATTATTATGTTCATCTAAAAGTAGTACCTGCCATAGGAATCCCTGTGTGTTGCATTCAGGCTAAGGGAGTGATTAAGCCATTCCAAATCAAATCTGTAAACTCCTGATAAGCAGGGCCTATAGTCACTCATCTTTTCCTATCCCAGAGTACCTGGCATGAAAGGTACTTAAGCTCAGCCTCTGTTGCTCTCTATCTATAAGATTAGTAGGGAATTAAGAGAATTCAGTTTTTAGTTGTTCTTTTCATTTTCCCCCCACTCCTTCTCAACTCTGGAAGAAAGATTCTCAGATAAGATTATATGACCTTTTCATTTTTTAAGTAGGGTAGAACAGCCGGTGCAATCAGGTATAGGCCCAAGAAGTTATAGCTTTATACCCATGTGTGTCTTCTTCTGGAATTTAATGATCAGCTGGACAACCTAATTTTTTAAATCCATTTTTTAAATGCAGTTGTAAGGATTTTGATTAGCTGGTTGTGCTGTCTCTGTGGACTGACAACTTCTCAGTTAGGGAATCTTAGACTTAAGAAGTACCCTAGATCATGCAGGTCAGTTTCTTACTCAGCTTAAAAATGTCTTGCTTTTTTTTCACCATCCTGTTACAAAGGTTTCCTGTTTATCAAGCCTGAGTTATGCCTTCCCTAAGTTTCCCCACTATTCTTAATTCTATTCTTTGAATTAATGGAAAGAGGTTTATACCCTCTTGTATCTACAGATATTTGAGTCTCTATCTGCCAGTTACCTATTCTCTATTTGAAGTGTGTCCTGTCTTTTGATTGTTAGCTTGAAGATATCTTTTCCAAATCCCTCATCTGGCTGTTTTACCCATTATGTCCATATCCCTCCTGAAATATTATGTCTAAATTATTCTGGCCAGTGAAGTGGTAGATTATTACCTCCCTGTTTGTGCATCTTAAACTGCCCCCCCCCCCCCCCCTCCCTTGCCTCTCATATCACACCCGGTTATATTGAACTCGAATCAGCTAAACCCCCTAGAATTTTTTAGTAAACTAGAAGATAAAAGTTCTTTAAGAGATAGAATAATTCTTGCACAGAAAGAATGGAAAATCTAATAAAATGGTACATGAATAGAAAGTGATCCTTTATCTTGTGGATTAAAAAGAATTGGAGCCTAGTGATAATACAGTTTTTTTGCATAAAATTTTTGCTTTGGCCGATCTATAATTTTTAAATGTATGATTTTTGCTCCTTTATATTTGGAGTAGATAATTATATGTGTGGACAATTAGATGTACTTGTTTCTACAGATGTTCTGCATAGGAGACATCTCTGTCTCTACTATGCTGTTCCTTCTGGTTGATAATGTGAATACATTTGTATCATTTTTTTCCCCCTGTATTTCACAGTAGAGGTGATTGGTATATTAAAAGAATTTTAACCCAAATGATAGGAAGTAATATAGTAAAAAAAATAAGCTACTTGAATTGATAAATAATCTCTGCCACATCAGACAATGTAGAGATCCCCATTAATCTCAAATTGAAATGTTATGGCAGAACTTTTTACGATTAATAATAACATTAAATTGAAAAACTTAGTTGGAAATGTAAATGCTTCGGTTTTAGAATATAATGAAAGTAAAATTTTGATTTAACTGAAATTTTCAATCATTACATAGCTTGAAATAATTCTTGCTTTATATGATAAGAAATTTTTCAATGTTGAATTAAAAAGAAATCATTTGATTTCCTTCCTCTCAAAGCAATATTAAAACCAATAGCATACTATAATCTTTATATATTCTTATTAAAATGTTACAAATGAGGTTGTAACAGATATAGAAGTCTTTTAGGGTAATAATTTTGCCTATAACACTCAGTTGCTTTGATTTGGTGTCATTGGAACAGTTAAGTATTTTGAAGTAATTAAACAGTGGAAACTCATTTTACTATAAAGTCACAAACTAATTTATATTGAGTGTTTATTACTTTCTCGGAATAGACCATTCCCTTTGAGAGATAACTAAGGTCAGTTATCTTTGCATAATGGAATTAATAACTTTAGAAATTTGATTATGCTTTTTTACTTTCTTGCTTAAGGGACTCTGTAAAATAAAACAGCATAATGCCATTTTTTGGTCTTGTTTTTATAACCTTGTAGCATAAGCCACCTAGTGTTATTGGCTCTAAGAGCAAAAAAGTGATGGACAGAAGTCATAATCTAAAATTGGTCATAGCTTTATTCAAATGAGTAAAGTTTCAGCTTATATGTTAAGACAAAGCACTGTTCATTAACATTTATTTGTTATTTCCCAGTTAGTATTTTAGGATATTTTACTAGTACTAAGAGAAAGGTAAGAGCTGCGATCTTGGATAATCTTTAACTTTTCTTTGCCTCATTTGTAAAATGAAGGTGAAAATACTAGTACTTGTGTCAGAGTTGTTTTGTGCATTAAATGGCATAATGGAAAAAGATGCCAATAAGTACTTCAATAAATGGTAAATATTTTTTAGCTATCAGGGAATGCAAATTAAGACCCCAGTGGGTTACCACCACACACCCAACTACAATGGCTAAAATGATAAAGACCGGCAATACCAATCTTGCCAAGGATGTGGAGCAACCAGGACTTACTTATTATTTGTGGGAGTGTAAATGGTACAACCACTTTCAGAAAAGGTCTGGCAATTTCTTATAAAACTAAACATACATCCAGAAATTCTACTAGGTAGAACCCCATGAGCAGTGAAAATGTATTTCTGAAAGAACAGCAACTTTATTCAAAATTGCCAAAAACTAGGGACTTCAAAGGTGTTCATCAGTAGGAGAATAGATAAACTGTTGTATATTCATATAATGGAATGCTACACAATACACAGAAATGACTCTCAAACACTGTGATTTCATCTATACGAAGATCTAAGATAGATAAAACTAGCCTATAGGTGGGATTAACTGGGAAAGGGGCATGAGTAAATAACAGGGATTTAGGTTACATTAGCTTTATGCATTTGTTCAGTACTCAGTAAATGTACACTTAAGTTTTGAGCGTTTGCTGTAAGTTACAAATTTTACCCCCAAAATTTGAAAACAAGTAATATTCTAGATAACGATACATATGCTGATGTATTTTAAGGAAAATTGCAGCCATCTACAATTTACTTTGAAATGAAATGTATCAAAAAAATGGACAAATAGATAATGATAAAGTAAGTGTAGTAGAATATTAATGGTAGAATCTAGGTAGTGAATATATGTAAATTTCTTAAACTTCTCTGTATGTTTAGAAATTTTTGTAATAAAATGTTGGGGAAAAAATAAGCGTTAGCTTTATTCCAAGTTTTTAAACATTTAGCTATTGATTATAAATTTAAAAAAATATTTTAAAGAGGGGCACCTGGCTGGCTCAGTCGCTAGAGCATGAGACTCTTGATCACAGGGTTGTAATTTCAAGCTTACAAAATCTTAAAAAAAAAAAATCTTAAAAAAAAAATCCTAAAGACATTTGCATATATAAATGAAAAACTCTTATTTTATTTTACCACTATGTGATATAGTAACAGAAATAGTAATTTTTAAAATAGCATTGCACAACAGCACACTGAGATCCAGCAGATCTGAGATCCAGACCTTGCATGAACACACTATGTCATTTTAGCAAATTCCAAAATGGATATTAATTGAGAAGCTAGGTTTCTGTTGCTTCTAAGACCTATTGCTATCATTTGAGGCCGATTTTGTGCAAAGGATCAAAAAAGGACTTTCCTCTTTTTATTCTTTTATGATATATCAGAAAAATAAATCAGAAATGCACACCTTGCAAATTGTTTCACCATAAGAAAACACAACTTTTCCTCTTTTCTTTTCAGGTGGTGGAGCTATTGTTAGCTCGAGGGGCAAACAAAGAGCACAGGAATGTTTCTGATTATACACCTCTAAGCCTGGCTGCTTCTGGTGGCTATGTGAACATTATCAAAATATTACTAAATGCAGGAGCTGAGATTAATTCTAGGCAAGTTTTATTCTCTCTCTATAAGCCCCTTAAGAGTGTTACGGTAAAGCTATTTGTAGAACACTTATATTTTTAATGCCATATTTAGGAAATGCCTTCATTACAAATTTAGAATCCAAATTGTTGGAGATTATTTTAAGATTAATTTTATTTAAGTATTTAAAACTATTGATATAAACTTGAAAAAACACCACTTACTCTATTTCTAATGGTACTAAGAGTAAACACAGTTTTCTTAGGAGTTTTTATTAAGCAAGTATATGCTTTAGGATGGAAAATTCATCTTAATAATAACTTAATAATTTAATAATCACTTTTCGGCCCAAGTCATTATGTTGAATGAGATACAGAAAGTATTCTAGTTCTAAGGTGGTAAACGATTTCTAGTGGAGTCTTGGTAGTATCTCACAGACTTACTAGGGCTGAGAAAAATTATTATTTTAAATAATCCTCTAAAATAAAGAATCTTAAATAAATCCTGAAATAGAATTCTCTAGAGTTCATCCAATTTTTCTGGGACATTTAAAATTTTTATTCTTTCCCTTTGTTCTCCCCATACCTCCACCCCCAGAACTGGTAGCAAATTGGGCATTTCTCCTCTGATGTTAGCAGCTATGAATGGGCACACAGCTGCTGTTAAGCTCCTGTTAGACATGGGCTCTGACATAAATGCTCAAATAGAAACCAATCGGAACACTGCCCTTACCTTAGCCTGCTTCCAAGGAAGGACGGAAGTGGTTAGTCTTCTGCTTGATAGAAAAGCAAATGTGGAACACAGAGCTAAGGTAAGAAAAAGTCTGAGATTTGTACATGGATTTATTGCTTTAATATTTAAGGTGTACAGTAGCATTATGCTAATTATATTATTATTTTCTAGTAACATATTTATCTTACATGTATTTAATCAGAAATCATTCTGTGTATTCAAGCACTCTTGAAAATACCTCAATAAATTTTTATAGGTAATAATGACGTTAGGGTTATCAGCTAGAAAATATGTACTATTAGGAAAGAAGAGAGGAAACATTGATTAACGCCAGTTATATGCCAAGTGCTTTCATCTTACACAATTTTTTTTTTTCACAATAAATTGGCATTGCATAGAATATCGTTCAGTAGATCACACTGTAACTCAGGCTAGTGGTGTCAGTGCTGAAATTTAGTTGTCAGTCTTTGCAACAACTGTATCATGTTGCTCCCCAGATTGTTCTTTAAACATTTTAGCTCTTTTCAGTCTCTTATGTGTAGTTGTTATTGTTGTTTTCACTAAACCTAGACTGGCCTCACACCACTAATGGAAGCTGCCTCTGGTGGATATGCAGAGGTGGGCCGAGTTCTTTTGGATAAAGGTGCTGATGTTAATGCCCCTCCAGTGCCCTCTTCGAGAGATACAGCTTTAACCATAGCAGCAGATAAAGGGCATTATAAATTCTGTGAGCTTCTCATTGGCAGGTATGATATTACCATACTCTTCATATGTGACTGTGGTGTTACTAGTGATTTCTATTCTTTCTGGTCATATTGTACTATTAAAAAATCAAATGTGATTACTTCCTCTATAAACTACAAGTGCATGTTTTGTTTTATTTTTTAGACCTACTTCTGTTATTTCCCACCTATCCAGAGCTATGCTACATTGTCTGATTTATTTCAGTGCAACCTAAAAATACTTCTTTTCTTCCTTTCTTGGGTGTGTATATACTTTTAAAGCACTATAATAAGCTGTTTGAACATCCAGCTGTTGTCCTCCATATTCACATCTCCCACACAGTTTGAGTTTTCGAAAAAGAGTATCACTTGAAATCTTAAAAGCCTAGCAGCAGTCTAAGCTTTATTGTTGATTTTCTTGTTTTTTGTTTGGTTAAATAACAGGGCTTTTAAGTGACAGTTTTGGAACTATTCAAGGTATCAAAAAGAATCCAGGAGAATTCCCGCTTTCAGTCACTTAGAAGTTGCCTGCCAGTCTTCCAGAGATGCTTGTCTGCGTACTTGGATTTCCTACTTTAACAGTCTTGAAGACATTTGCATGGTGTCCTAAGCAGTAGTATTTAGTAGTAGCTCCTATCACCTGTTATTCACCTTGAGTCTTACTTACCATGATGCCCACTGTGTGCTAAACCTGCATGTTATTTTTAGATTCATTCTTTTCGGAAGCCACATAATACAAATACATGCATACAAGTAATATGAAATAGATACAAGGTGCCTCATAGGATACTGTTTATGTCTCTTTCATACTGTTTATTTAATGTATCGATTATGCTATTAACAGGATGTACTTTTTTATTTTTTACTAAATAAAATTCACATTTTCTCAGGATTGAAACTCAGAATTATGCAGTCATTATTTTTAAAATAAGAAAAGCAATTACTAGTATATGATTATTTTTTAGTTTGATGACTTTTAAATTTGATGATTAGAAATTCTTTGTAATTTTGAGAGAAGAATGTATTTTGGTCCCTCAATATTGTAATTTTTAATTTTCATAGAATATTTTTCATAATTTTATAGTTGATTTTTATTGTTATTTCTGTCATTCCATTTCATTTTAAACAATGACATCTGTGTCATTCATTTAGGGGAGCTCACATTGATGTACGTAACAAGAAGGGGAACACTCCATTGTGGCTAGCAGCAAATGGTGGACATCTTGATGTGGTTCAGTTACTGGTGCAAGCAGGTGCAGATGTGGATGCAGCAGACAACCGCAAGATAACTCCTCTTATGGCAGCATTTAGGAAGGTAGAAGTCTTTCATCCTCATTCACTTGAATGTTTTTCACTTAGGCTAGAAGGTGTATAGTTTAGTGATTACTATGAAAGTGGTAAAATAATATGCAAATAAACACTGATGTGTTTCAGTGTTGATGGCAACACTTGAAAGGTAGATACAGGTATCCCAGAAAAACCATTAATGTTGATATTGATAAAGCTAAGTAAACTTGTAAAAAGTTGTTCTAAGTATTTTCCAAATCTAGTTGCAAACTTAATCTTTCACAAAATGCAAATCCAGTTAAGAGTAACTTACTACTTATGGATGAATGTTTTCTTGTATTAGCACAGCAGGGAAAAAATTAACTTAAATTGATTTTATTTATAATCATTTGCTTTAATTACTAGGAATAAGAGGATTAAATAATGAAAACCCAGCTACCAGTATTTTGAAATGACTGAAAATCGAACAAACTACATTCAGAAGTAGAAATAAATTTTGTGAAAGAGAAACTTTGTTTTTCTTCCTATAATGCATAGCACAGAGCTGTGTATAAGTAATTTCATTTAATGATTTGGTTGGTCTCTTAAATGCAGTTTTAATTTGTTACTGGGAAAACTGGGTTACTATTTTAGGGTTTATAATTTTAAGCTTTGTCATTTTGAGGCAGGTAGGTAAAATCCCTTGGTAGATTACAAATTATTTGTTGTATTGAAAACTTTTAATATATAATTGCAAAAAATCATCTTTCTCCTTTTTCTCTTATAATTCTCTCTGGCTCCTGTGCTTTATACCACCTCTTCCCTAGGTTTTCTAGACTACCTAGACACTCTGTATGTTTTTTTCCCCACCAGTCAAACTTATGCTTTATCATTGACTATCTACCTCTTCTCCAAGCAAGCTAATATATCGTTATCAAGTTAATCTTCCTAACCTCTCCACTATGTTAGTATCCTCTTCTAGAACCTTTTCCTTTTTTGTCATCCTTTGAAATCCAATCTTAGTTTGTTATTCACAGCCACCATAAAGCTAGTGCTCTTCAAGCTCATCTCCCATTATGAGTCCCTGATGTGGAGAGTCTTCTCCTTGCTTGGTCTTTTCATTGTTGCTGTCTCTCACATCACCTTTGTTCTCATCTCAGAAATACTCATGTCCTTCCTCATTTCCAGAGTTATTCATTCTTTGGGTATAGTTTAAATCTCCCCGTCTGCAGAAACTCTTCCAATTCTATTTGATCTCACAGTAAGATACTTAATCACCTAAAAGTTGTAGACGTTCTGCAGTGTTATTTCTGTCATTCATTTTGACTAAAATTGTCTTGTTATTACTCTAACATGCATATATCTTATCTTTCCAAATAGATGTAGTTCCTTAAGAACAATGTTCATCTTTTATATTCTTTTGTATTCATTCCATTATTTTTTTAGTACCTTACCATGTGCAACTGTAATGGTTGGGATATTACATTGTACAGAGTGCAGCAGTTGTACTTTTTAAGAAATGTAGAATTTAATTGGGGAGGTAAGATCAACACACAAAGTCAGGTAACTGTGTGAGGTGTCCCATATAATTTAAATACTGTAGAAGTGTTGGCGAGATAGCAAGGAATGATGCAAATGGCATTGAACTATTCATTAAAAGATAGGAATAATTTAAAAAGATGTAGGTGGTGGAAAGGAAGAGATAGAGAAATATACTAGACACAGTCTGTTTAACCAGACTGGCTAATTTGTAGGCGTTGTGTTCAGAGAGTAATAGTGTAGATTGGAGAAAGTTAGAGTCTCTTGAGCGCTGGTCTAAGGATTTTGAGCTTAGTGAACTGTGAATAATATAATCATAGCTCATGTTTTAGGAAAGTGTATTTTATTCCTCTTATGCTTCTAGTACAGTGCTGTACATTCCATTTTTATCTGAAATAAAGAACAAAATTGTTATTTCTACTATTTTAATGCTTAGAATTAGGATGCTCATTTATGAGTTAGCTAGAAACAAATGAGGTTTTGTTTTTGTTTTTTTTTTCTTTCAGACATACCCCCATTTCTTCATACTGATTTTTGGCTTATTGGTTTTTTATTAATTGTTGTTTAGAATTTTAGGTCAGGTTATTCTGTACTACTTGGAGGATGGGATGAAAATGAACAGTATAGATTTAACTTATCAGAACCAAAGTCTGTCTCTTTTTCATTTACAGTGCAAATAATATCTAATTAAGACTTTATTTTGTGGCACTGATGTCAAAGTAATCTTAGATAAGACAGACTGTAGATATACTGAATCCTGTTAGAATCTGTTTTCAATCTGACATTGGTATCTATTTTTTAGGGTCATGTGAAGGTGGTGCGCTACTTAGTCAAAGAAGTCAATCAGTTTCCATCAGATTCTGAATGTATGAGATACATAGCAACCATCACTGATAAGGTAATAATACTGATTAAACTCATCCCACTATATGAGTTAGGGATCCCATTTGGTTACACACACACACACACACACACACACACACTTGTATACATACACATATATACATATATATGTGTGTGTCTCGCACTAAGAAAAAAGCCTTAGTCTAAGCAATAATGTGTGTATATAGCAATTTTCATTTATCTAGTATTTGGAGATGAACTATTCTATTTCATAGATGCTTCAGATTATTTACTTACCTAAAAAAGCAATAAAACAGTCTCTGTAATAGAATTTTATTTTTTAAATAGTACTTGAACTAATTAAATTTTTATGTAAACACTAAACAATCTAAAGCAAATATTGTCATTATTCATCAGTGTTATAATTTATATATATATGTATATCCAAACTGATAACCTTTTCTGAGAGGAACAAGCCCAGTAGGTTTTTTTTTTAAATACCTAAACAAAACTGAGCGTAGTTCTATTTACAGTCATGGGCAAGAAAACTTTAATGTCTTCAGTATTGGAGTAATTGTCAGCTTAAGAATGAATTGGCCAGAATTTTTGCAGGAAAAGTAAAGAAGGTTAAATAAATCCTGTTAGACATCTAGTTGGGATATTCCCCTGGTGATGTTTTGACTTGGGGTTTATACTTAGGTTTGAATAAAATCCTAAGACATGGCTCTGAAAATGCAAAGAGGTCAATGAATCCAAAAATGTCTTTCTACTACATAATAGTGAGCACTCTTTTTTTCATGGATTTTATTTAACACAGCTAATTCACTGTCTTCCCTGCCTGTACATTCCTCTGTGATAATTAACATTCCTGTTTTTTTTTTTTTTTTTTTGGAGAGGTGGGGAGATAAAAAATAAGGCGTTAGTCTCAATAGGGAAGTAGCCCTTTCCTGTTAAGTAGTGTGTTCTAAGAATGAAATCACTGAGAAAAGTATGTAAGTACCCATGTCTATGATTTCTTTAAGTGCGATTCTTGCACATGAAGTTGTAGCAACAAAGCTTAAATCTTTGAGAACAATTCCTGCCAATTAAGTACTTTAACATTTTTTAAACCCATTTTTTTGTTGACATTGACCTTTTCCTTTAGCCCATGAACCAGCTGGCATAAAGTATTGCAGCTCTGTTTGCTCTATGATTTTTTCCATTGAAATGTTAGGAGTAAATAATTTTAGTTTCCAAAGTACCAGTCAAATGGATATTATTTTGAAGGACAGTAGAGGCTCTTTGCTTGTGTATTTTAAAAAACATATACCAGGGTGCCTGGCTGGCTCAGTCAGTAGAGCATGAGATTCTTGATCTCAGAATCATGAGTTTGAGCCCCATGTTGGATGTAGAGATTATAAAGAAATAAACTTAAAAAATATACACCATTCGTATTATAATTGTACCCTTTTTTGCCCTACCACTAATTTTTATTGCTTATGTTCATTCAAGTACCTTAATTATCATCGTGTTTTCAGGAATCTCTCTAAATGTGAATTGTTTTTTGAGGCTGCAAACATCTTAATTTTTTATTTTAGGAGATGCTGAAGAAGTGTCATCTTTGTATGGAATCAATAGTACAAGCCAAAGATAGACAGGCTGCTGAAGCAAACAAAAATGCCAGCATTTTATTAGAGGAGTTAGACTTGGAAAAGGTAATGATAACCTTTACATATAAAAAGTTCCTTTTCCTCTTTTGCCTTCCCCCTAATTGTAAT
This sequence comes from Neomonachus schauinslandi, assembly GCF_002201575.2. NCBI lineage: Eukaryota > Metazoa > Chordata > Mammalia > Carnivora > Phocidae > Neomonachus > Neomonachus schauinslandi. The sequence goes on from NC_058404.1 coordinate 145,515,007, forward strand.
CTATTGTTTTTTGGTTTTATTTCATTTTGTTTTTGCTTTAACCAATGCACATGTTTTTTCCTCCCAAGTTTGGCTCAGGTAGAATTATGACTATTTTAAATATCATTAAAATAACTTTCTTTGTAATCAAATTAACAAAATTTTATTATAGGAATTGCATTGATCTGGAAGTCAGAAAACCTAACCTCAATAATCAAGTTTAGTCTTACCTCAATGAATGATCTCTTAATCCCCATCCAAATTGATCTTTCATTGATCCTAGACCTTGTAATTTATTGCCAACAGATTTATCAGACGTACCGAATGCATTACCATCACATAACCAACCAGTGAATTACAACCACTTGGTGGAATGTTTAATGAGTACATTTTTTAAATGGATGATTTGTCTTATACTTTTCTCTTTCAGGTAGAACAGCATCATTCCCATCTATTTCCATAGGGAGTAAAATACTATAAACAACATGTGGTTTTGACAATCCTGTAGCTCCTTTCTCCCCCTTCCTATCAGTGACTCTATATTCTAGAATGTAATACAAATAGTAATCACAGCAGGAGGAGAATTGGAATACATATTCTGCCATATTTCATCTTTTATAAAAAGGTTAAAAATGCTATAAAAATTTTTTAACTGCTACAAAACTTAACAAGTACTGTTTAAATTTATAAAGGCTATCCAGTGATAATTTTAACTTTTTGACTTGAGTCAGTTCCCTTCTTTTTTACTGTATTTGCTGACTTTGTTAAACTATAAATTTCAACTTACATAAACAAAAAATGAATTATTTTAAAGATTTTATTCTAATTTAAATGTGAAAATACACTTATTTTTTAGAAAATATATTTAATATTGGAGGTTCTTCATTTAAAAAGATCTGGTTTAAATTCCGATCAAACAAATTAGCTTTTTTGGCCATTTTGAAATTTTAAAAGAATGTGAGCACATTGAGAGGTAGATATTTATAATCATTATAACAATTACTTGACCTGTTTTCATATTCAGTCTTATACTTATTTAATGCCTACTAAATACCAAGCAATATAATAAGACCAAGTTGTATGATAAAATATGTATTATTTTAGTCTTCTCACTAAAAAATATTACTACCTTCCTCTTACAGATGGAGAAACTAAATCTGTGGGAAATTAAGTAACTTGCTTACACTATAGTAGGGTTTGAACCCAGTTTTTTTTTTTCATTCCAAATTCCCAGGTTCCCACTCTTAATTGAACATAACCTACCTCTTGGTTCTTTGTTCCCAAAGTATTATAATATCCTGTTTTGGCATTACTCTCCTATTTTTACATCTTAGAACTCTCCTGTCTCTAAGTTATTTCATGATACTGTTTCTTTTTGCATTTTTATAAATCTAGAAAGCATCCTTTCTATAGCTGAGATATACGTATCTGATTTTACATAAAATCTGTAATTTTTTCATGCCTTGATATTTATACATTACAGTAAATACATCTAGGAATTTATTGCATACCTGTAGATTATAAAGTCAGGAAGCAATTTATAGGAGACATCTTTTTTAAAATATCTGTTCTCAATCAACTTCAGTTTTTTTCTTTATTACAATGTGTTCAGTTTAAACTGAAATATGCAAAGATAACTAAAGAAAAACATATGTCACCATTGTAACATTTAACGAAAGTTAAAAACCTGGTATGGTAACTGAAGTCTACACCTCTACAATTACCTTTTAAGAATGTACGTGATCTGCCCACCCACGATACTTCTTACACCTCCAGGATCTTATATATATATTTTTTATTACTTTCTTTGGTCACTTAGCTCCATCCATACTGACCATCCTCTTTTTGCTCTTTCTGTGCCGTCTGCCTTAAATGTCCCTTCATTTGCCTCTTTTTTTAGTCTCCCTTCCACAAACACTCTTACTACTCTTCTTCCCTTCTCTATTTTCACTGTGTAACATTCTAAATACTGTATTTTATTTAGTTATCTTATTTGACTCTACCACTACAATGCATGTACCACAAAATGGTGCCTCGTATGTCATAGGCGCTCAATAGGTAATTCTTGAGCGAATGAATATTCACACATATGGAGATGGTGCACTTTTTTTAAAAAAAAGAATCATGTGAACACATTACTCTAATACTTGCTTTTCCCTCTCCCAGTAATTGATGGATATTGTCAGTTGATAGTGCTTTAAATAACTGCAGAATATACTCCGTAGTAAGTTTGTTTCCAGTTTTTTGTCACTACAAATAATGTTACAATGAAAATCCTTATACATATTTCCTTATATTTTGGTGCTTTTATTTTTATAGAATAAGTTTCTTCACTTGAGTCAATATATTTTAAATTTGATACTTCTAGAATATTTTCCTACTATTATCAACAACGCAAGTGTCATTTCCTTGAATTCTTTGCAATATTTCTTAACTTTGATGTTAATGCTTTCAAGAACCTCAGATTTAAAGGAAGTCAAAAGGAACTTCTTTCAAATGTCATTTCATATTTTTCCACAATATTAAAACTCAAAGTGATAAATAATTCTTAATCATAAACTAATTAGGGGCGCCTGGGTGGCTCAGCCATTTAGCATCTGCCTTCGGCTCAGGTCATGATCCCAGGGTCCTGGGATCGAGTTCCGCATCGGGTTCCTTGCTCGGCAAAGAAGCCTGCTTCTCCCTCTCCCACTCCCCCTGCTTGTGTTCCCTCTCTCGCTGTCTCTCTCTCTCTCTCTCTCTGTCAAAAAATAAATAAAAATCTTTTAAAAAAAAAAAATAAATAAAAATAAATAAACTAATTAGATGTAAATTGATTCTTTTGCATGCACTGGTACTTTACAGTTTTGAATAGGGGTGGTGTAGAGATAAAATTCTAGATTACAGAGGAGGTTTTTCTCACCTTCTAGACCAGTATTTCTATTTGAAAAATTATCAGACTGGGGCACCTGGGTGGCTCAGTCGTTAAGCGTCTGCCTTCAGCTCAGGTCATGATCCCAGGGTCCTGGGATCGAGCCCTGTGTCAGGCTCCCTGCTCCTCAGGAAGCCCGTTTCTCCCTCTCCCACTCCCCCTGCTTGTCTTCCCTCTCTTGCTCTGTGTCTCTCTGTCAATTAAATAAAATCTTTAAAAAAATAAAAATTATCAGACTGAGATCTGATAGGGTTTGGTTCACTTTTTACTTATGACTTGTATCTGGGGAAATACACTTTTTTTTTTTTGCCTTTGAAACAGTGTATTCTGGCTCCACCATATCTGATTTAGGAACATCACTGGAGTTGGTTTTGTCTGGTCTAAGTTGCATGTTCTGTATAGGTAATTTATTGCTTATATAAAAGTGCTTATTTGATCAGCCTTCCTAATTTGAAAATTTGGGTTAATAGGTTTATAAAAACTGCTGCTGAAAATACTACCCATTATATTTATCAGATTCCCTTATCCTTGTTCAGCAAACATTTATTTACTGAGCATTTATTATGTGAAAGAATCCTTGCTTTGGAGCATTTTATCTGGTCAAACTGTGGAATTCTCTTGCAGTTAATTGTTTCTTCTTTTAGGGTATTAACGACTAGGTTATACTCATGGCTGTTGGTATCCTTAGTGGATATTGTTGGTCTGTGTTTTTGATATATTTGTTTCACCCCTCCACTTTATTACTTATTGTTTCTTCCCCTACTTTTTCCTTTGTAAACTTGCATTACCTTTTAGGGAGCTGTATAGGGTATATTTTTAAAATATTCCTATTAGATGTTTTCAGTTGGGTTTTTTTGCCATCACCTGAAGCTTTTAATATGCCAATTCCACGATCTTAATTTTATACATTTCATTCTCTGATCATCTTTTCAGCTTTACTCCCTCTGGAATTCCCCCTCCAACAATCCAGACAACACTGCCTACCAATATATTGTAGGATTCATCTATCCTACCACTCTTTGCTGTTCCTTACTCTTTTCTTTCTTCTTATTCTTACCTGTATCCTAGTAACTAAATGTGTAGGAAAAAGAATTCAACCCTGTTGATGAATTTTACTTTAAATGGGTGACAATAAATTCTTTAATGCTGCCTAGTAGTTATACTGTATTTCCCTAATTTAATTCATTCTCCCACTCGTCTAGACCATTATTACTTTTTCTGTTATCCTCTGACTTCCAATACATCCTCTCCTTCACCCTCAGTTAATGACCTTGCATTCTACATCAGTGAGAAAACTGAAGCATCAGAAGTAAACTGTCAGACTTTCCCCACCCACGAATTTCTATCCATATTCTTCCTCCCGTTTACTAAGTAAACTTTTTGCAACCAGTCCATCTAGTGAACTAGATCTGGTTTCCCTTACTCAAAAACATTGTGGCAGTTCTTTTTTCTTTGTCCTATATCATTTTTCTTCTTCTCTTGGGTCATTCTTATCATCATATAAGCTTAGTTTCCAGCCTTAAAAATCCTTTTGATTCCTCCAACTCCCTCTTCCCAGTTTTCAGCTACAAGCCCATTCCTTTGCTCCCCTTTGCAGCTAAACAATGACAGCAAACTCATCTATTTTAGTTATTTCCAGTTCTTCATCCTTTTTTATTTTTTTAAGATTTATTTATTTGAGGAAGAGAGAGCATAAGCGGAAGGGGCAAGGAGAGGGAGAGAGAATCCCAAGCAGATTCCATGCTGAGTGTGGATCCCAACATGGGGCTCGATCCCACAACTCTGAGATCAAGACCTCAGCAGAAACCAGGAGTTGGACACCCAACCAACTCTTCCACCTAGGTGCCCCAAATTCTTCATCCTTTTCGAATCTATTCCTGTCAGGCTCTTACTCTCACAACCCCAACAAAACTGCTTTTATGGTCCCCAGTGACTTTCATGTAGCCAAATGCAGTGTTCAGTTCTTTATCCTTATCTCACTAAGCCTAATAACACTTGATGTACTCTTTTCACTTGATCTCCATTGCTCTGCACACTCTTGGCTTTTCTCCTGCCTCCCTGGATGGTCCTTCTATGTCTCCTTTACTACTTCCTCCTTTTCTCCTCCCTTAGTTGGCAAGGCCCTTAGCTCTTTACATGATCATCTTCGTGCACTGGTCATCTCATTCTGCTTCTTAAATTTAAGTATATACCAGCTGATCCCAAATATATATCTTTAGCACAGACCTCTTCCCTAAACTCCAGTCTCATATCCAACTAGCTACTCAACCTGTCCATTTGGATACCAATTAGAGATCTCATAGTTGTGTCCAAATGTCAACTCCTGATCTTTGCCTACCCCAGACCCACAACTCTGTCTTGTAATTGCTTATGCTAAAAGCCTTGAAGTCATTGTTGATTCCTTCTTATCCTCCACTGTGTTGGAAAATCTTGTTACCTTTGCCTTAGAATTATATCTAGAATCCTAGTCACTTTTTTTAAATCACTTTTCACCCTGGTTCAAGTCATTAATACTGTCTTTTACCTGTATTACCCAGTAGTAATTTAACTGACCTCCCTGATTCCATCAGTGCTTGGCAGTCTATTCTCCAACCTCTTAAATCCTTTAAATCAAATCGTATCACTCTTCTGCTCAAACCCTACGTGCTATTTCTCTCAGAGTAAAAGATAAAGTCTTTAAAACACCCTGCCAGGCCTTAGGTGATCAAGACTTCTGATACTCTCTTAGGAAGTCATTTTCTACTAGTGTCGGCCACAATGGCCTCCTTGAACATAAAGCTTATGTACTGGCTGTCCTCTTTTCCTGAAATACTTATAATCTTTTAAACGTTCACTTAAGCCTTTCCTTCATGAGGCTTACACTGATCGCCCTGTTTAAAATCGAAACCCCTTAGGGCGCCTGGGTGGCTCAGTCGTTAAGCGTCTGCCTTCAGCTCAGGTTATGATCCCAGGGTCCTGGGATTGAGCCCCACATCGGGCTCCCTGCTCCGCGGGAAGCCTGCTTCTCCCTCTCCCACTCCCCCTGCTTGTGTTCCCTCTCTCACTGTGTCTCTCTCTGTCAAATAAATAAATAAGATCTTTAAAAAAAAAAAAAATCAAAACCCCTTGGGACTCCTGGGTGGCTCAGTCAGTTAAACATCCAACTCTTGATTTTTTAGCTCAGGTCATGATCTCCAGGTCATAAGATCAGGCCCTGCGTCGGGCTCAGTGCTGGGCGGTGAGCCTGGTTAAGTTCTTTCTCCCTCTCCCTCTGCCCCCACCCCACCTCCTCACTCTCTCTCAAAAAAAAAAAAAAAAACCACTCCAAAATCAAAACCCCTTACCTGGCCCCATATACACACTTCTCTTCCCCTTCTCTAGTATCTTATATTGTACTTAACACCTTTTTGAAAACTGTGTAATGTATTTATTATGTTTGTCATCTGTGTGCCTCCCCTCCCACCCAACTAAATGTTACGTTTTATAAACTTCATGAGGGTAGGGATATTTTATCTAGTCTACTGATTAGTTCCAAGACTAGAACCATGTTTAGTACATAGCAAATTACCAATTAATTTTTGTTGGATCCTGCCCTTCCCTTCCCCTGATCCTCCCTGACCTCTTTTTCTGTTATTGGTATCACTACTCATGAGTCAGTAATGAAATCTTGCTATCACTTTCAGCTGCTCATTTCATTCCCTATATCCATCAAATGAATTCATGCAGTAAATTAACTTAATCTAGTGCCTGGTACATTTAAACCCTCCACATATTAAACCATATCATTGTCATCATCATCGTTACCTTTAATTGAGCTTTGGGAGTCACTCTATGAGCCTCTGTTCCATCCTCTCCTCTCAGTTACCATTCCTCACCTGAAGTATTGCAGTGGGCTTCTTAATGGTCTCCCTATATAAATAAATATTTTTGTCTCTGTCACCTTTTGCCTTCATTTTAATCCTTCTCCATTCCAATGTAACTTTTCCACAGTTCCCATAGTTTTCTTATACACAGGTGGGATTACCTTACACCCTCCTCAAAAACTTTCAGTCTCTCTTCATTGTCTGCATGGGAAAAGCCAAACATTCAGGTCCTCCTAGCTTACTACTTCTCCAGGCTCATCACTCATTATGGTTTTCTCCTGCTTGCATTATCTCGTTTACTTTCATATATGTAAATTTGCAGATGGTATTTCTTTAGTCTGGACTGCCTCTCCCCAGATTCTAAAATTCTCATCTTAAAAAGTTTAACTCTCAAAGATCACTTTGTTTCCTGAAACCTCAATTAGAAATCACCAGTTGAGTTAGGGCCTTTTCCTTTTCCACAGTGAGGTTATTCTACAACTTGACTCTTTTCTTCAAAGCCTCTACCCTCCCCCATATATACTCAGAAACATATAGCAGTTCCCCAGTAAGTGAAATGAGGTCTAGGTTTGTACCATGAAAGAATAGAGGATGTAGACTGAATTTCTAACCCTGTTTTCTGTACCTCCAGACTTCCTTGAATCTTCATGGTTTATTCTGCTTTCATCTGTTCTCTTTGGGATCTTAGTATCAGTTGTTACCACCTCCCGCATATTCTTTTATCTTTAGTGTCTGCAGTTTCACTAACTCCTACCCTCTGCCTACAACTTAATCAAGGTAACTATTATAATGAGACTTTACCTCAGACTTAGTATTTTGCTTTCCTTCTCCAGATATTTTAAGAGAATAATCTATGTCTTGTTGACTCTACTTTTAAAATTTATAGTCCTCAGCCCAGGATCACTTGCCTACTCCTCCACTACTCCAGTGAACTAACTATAAAGGGATCACCAATGGCATCTTAACTGCCAAATTTTATTACCTCTTTTCAGTTCTTACTGATACTTAATGAAACTTATCAGTGTTGATCACTTTCCTTCATAAAACTCTTCTCACTGAAGCCATCTTCTCTTGATTGTCTTCCTCTATCTGATTATGCCTTCCTAAAGTCTCATTTGCTCTTCCTTTGGATATCTCCCTCCTACACATATAATACACACACATAAATACACATTCATATAGTTAATAACTTTTTCCCTTTGGTGATCTTATCTAATTGTTAGTTTTATATACCACCTAAAAACTTATGATGCCTCTTAATAAATGTGTATCTATATTTTTAATTCTGCCTAATTTTTTTTAGATACCTTCATGCCTTTGTAGGTTCTTTTACAGCCATAGTCTGAGATCTGTCCTTCAGAAAGCGTTTTCCTAGGATCTCTGAATTTGTGCTCCACTTTTTAGTGAGTTGAAAGGGTTAGTACATCTGTGGAATTACCCAAATACTAGCCATAGAACTTTAAGATTTAGAGAGTAAATACCTTGCCTTTAGGGCTGAACTCATATACTATGAGTCTGATAATCCAAACTTATTATTGTCAAAGGACCAGCCTCCACTGATGGAACTCTCTAAGGCCTGAGGGTACTTGCATGCCTAAGACCCAGCTGCACCTACAAACTAAGACCTACCTTAGCCCATCACCCCCACCCACATCTAGGCCAAATGGGTCTGCTTTCTGATTTAAGTTTTTCTATTCTTAAAATAGTTCTTTTCCCCCTTGATAGCAGTCACAATGACCTCCTACCACCAGACAAAAAAATCCAGCAAATCTAAAAATCCATCCTGGTTTAACCAAAAGTCTTTTTTTCTTTTTTTTTTTTTTTTAAGATTTTATTTATTTGACACAGAGAGATAGCGAGAGAGGGAACACAAGCAGGGGGAGTGGGAAAGGGAGAAGCAGGCTTCCCGCCAAGCAGGGAGCCCAATGCGGGGCTCAGTCCCAGGACCCTGAGATCATGACCTGAACCAAAGGCAGTCGCTTAACCAACTGAGCCACCCAGGCACCCCATGGTTTAACCAAAAGTTTTAAACTTCACTTGTTATTCTGATCCCCTGTATACCTTTCCTAAGGCTTTTCTGTCCCCACAGACATGATATAGATAAAATGTTTTATTTGGCCACAGTTGCTTTGAAAATATTTTTCTTGGCATACCCTTCACCCCACTTCTACAGACCCTTCTCTTTCCCTTCCACTTAACCTGTTCGTTTCATCAAAGTCAGATCCAGACAGGACAACGTCACTGGAGTTCAGAGATAGAAAGCACGTTTCCTGAGGGCAGGCAGCTAGCTCCATTTAAGCAAGGCCCAGTGAGCAGAGTCACATATGTTTACTTCCTTCTTTCAAACGCTTCAGTCAGATATTATTCCTCTTCCTGTGTAAGGGAGTGAAGGTCACCAGTTTTCTTCTCAGTCCTTCTGCAAGGTGAAAAGCTGCTCTTTTACTGGTCTTCAGACTGGAATTTGTCTACTTCTGGAGGACTAGCAAAACTTTCTAGGGCTACCATGCAGACAATTTTTAGATCTTTAACTTCCCATTTGTATTCTTTCCTGAAATCCCTCTGCCTGAGAAAGTATCAGTGTTCTACAGATTCTCTTTAATTATTACCCTTTTCAGGAACAAAAGATTTTTCTCTCATCCAAAAGAATGTAATTATGGTGCACTGCCCCAGGGTGTAAAAGCTTTCAAGGTGGACAAAACCTTTCAGGTATCTAACAGGGATAATTTGAAAAGGCAGGAATGTCTAGCAAAAGCAAAAACTTAAAAAATCTTAAAAAATGAAACAAAGTCTGATTTGCCTTTTGAGCCCATATTTGAGCTCTGGTTTCATTAGTTAGGATATTGTGACATTTTCCATAAACTATGTGTCATTGTTTTGATACATATATTTAAAATACACACACACATAATACACAGAACACTGGATTATGGGCAGGAAGTACATAGTTTGAAAACATCTTTTAGAGGACATGGAAAGGAAAGCATTTGAAGATGATTTTCTTACTTTATGAATCAAAGGAAAATTTAATAGAGGACATGGAAATGAAAGCATTTGAAGATGATTTTCTTACTTTCTGAATCAAAGAGGAAAATTTAATAGTTAACATCACTTTTAAGAGATGTTATACTTTTAAACTTACTCTTAATTTTTTGACTATGAAAGTAACCATTTTCACAATTAGAAACAATGAACAACTTATATTAAGTAAAATTGAAAGCCACCATCTTTCTGCTACCCTTCTTCCAGTCCCCCAGTCTAGTAGTCAGTAGCTTTGATTTGTATCCTCTTCACCTTTTTCCTCTATTTCTACAAATAGAGCCGCATAAAGGGTTCCTTTCCCAATAAGGGGGATCATTGGTCTGCGGTGTGTATTCTTTTCTTCTAACCAGTGTAATTTGGGAGCATATTACCAAGTATATAACACTTTTAATGGCTGCCTCATATTTTATGAATGTATACTGTTGTTAATTTATTCCCCCTATCCTTGGCATTGATGGATTTACCTGTTTCCACTTGCCATTATAATCAGTTTTGCAGTGGAAATTATTTTTTCACTATGGTCATTTTATAGAATAAATTCTTAGGATAAACAGTTTGTAATTTTCATAGGAGGCTTTCGAATTACCTTTCCTAAAATATAAATATTTATACCCACAGCAGTATGGGAAGGAACTTATTTGCCCGAACTTCTGTTGATATATGGTATCTTTTTTAATTTTGCAGAATTAATGAACAAAACAGGGTAACTTATTTTAATTTACATTTATTCAGTGATTAAGAAGCTATGTATCATTCTTCCGTTTTAAAATTAGATTGTTTTTTATCATTAATTTGATCTTGACATTTAAAAATATTATTTTCTCTTTACAGTGATTTGACTATGATCTTGATCAAACAATAAATTGAACTAGATGACTTCGAATTTTATGGTATTCTAGTTCCCTTATGATAAAATGACATTATGTGAAAACTTTTTTTTACAAGGTAAATCTGTTTTATCGATCCTTTAACAGTTAAGAGAAGAAAGCCGGAGGTTGGCTTTGGCTGCCAAAAGAGAAAAGAGAAAGGAAAAGAGACGAAAGAAAAAGGAAGAACAAAGAAGAAAACTAGAAGAAATTGAAGCCAAAAATAAAGAGAACTTTGAACTCCAAGCTGCTCAAGAAAAAGAAAAACATAAAGTTGAAGGTATTTTCTCTAAATTACCATCTAATTTGATTCATGTAATACATTGTATTCAAAATTATATTTCCTTAAATATCAATAACTTAAGGTAAAAGTAGATTTCTAAGTCATTAAGCCCTTGAAGTACTTATCCACTATTTTCATTTATTGACTTCTCCCTAGCTTTTTATTTTGAAGAATTTCTTTTTAAGAGTTTATTTATTTATTTGACAGAGAAAGAGACAGCGAGAGCAGGAACACAAGCAGGGGGAGTGGGAGAGGGAGAAGCAGGCTTCCTGTGGAGCAGGGAGCCTGATGTGGGCCTTGATCCCAGGACCCTGGGATCATGACGTGAGCCGAAGGCAGACACTTAACAACTGAGCCACCCAGGCGCCCCTATTTTGAAGAATTTCAAAGCTACAGACAAGTTGAAAGAATGATAAAATGAATACCTCAATACCCTCCACCTGGATTTTTAAAACAAACATTTTACCATATTTGCTTTATTTTTTTTTCTCTAAATATATATGTATATTATTTCTAAGCTGTCTAAAAGTAAGTTGCAGACATTCTGACATTGCACCTATAAAACTTCAACACGTATCCTAGGAATGACATGTGCTTATATAATCACAATACCTTTTATAATACCTAAAAAATTAAGAGTAATTCCATAATATCATTTGTTACTCTAACCATATTTAGATTTTTTCTCAAAATGAGGGAATTATTTTAACTAGATTCTAACTAAACAATTATTTGATATGAAGATATTGTGAGGAGAAACCATTGCTTTTAAACCACCAAATATATATGCAATGTGTGTGTGTGTGTTTGTGTGTAATTTCCCTCTCCTCCAGCCTTTTGATTTTGAAAATGTCCAAACTATAGAAAAGTTTATGGAATAGTATGAGGAACACCTGTCTGTCACCTAGATTCCTATAACATTTTGGCACATTAATTTAGTTTATCTTTTTTCCTCTCTTTTTGAACAGATTACATGTAAGTTGGACACCCCATGCAGTATCAGCACTAAATACTTAAATATGTATTTCCCAGAAAAAGAACATTATTTTATGTAACCACAGTAACATTACACCCATAAAATTTAATAATATATGTAATATACAGTACATATTCATATTTCCCACATTGTCCCCAAAATATTTTTTATAACTGCCTACTATACATTGTTTAGGACTTGAGCACAGAGAGGAGAATAGATGTCATATCCGTCTCATTACTAATGAATGCTGGAATGATTGATAATAGTTGCAAAGTAACTCCTGACTTTATTGTTCTTCAAGTGCTTGAAGCTAAATATACTCTAAAAACGCTTAGAACTTGCTAATTTGGTATTGCTGGTGTTGCTACTTTTACAGATGAGCCTGAAGTCTTGACAGAGCCTCCAAGTGCCACAACCACTACTACCATAGGTATATCTGCAACCTGGACAACTTTGGCAGGTTCCCATGGTAAAAGAAATAACACCATAACTACAACCAGTTCAAAGAGGAAAAACAGGAAAAATAAAATTACTCCAGAAAATGTTCAGATTATATTTGATGATCCACTACCAATCTCATATAGCCAGCCAGAGAAGGTCAATGGAGAGTCCAAGAGCAGCAGTACCAGCGAGAGTGGGGACAGTGATAACATGAGGATTTCCAGCTGCAGTGATGAAAGTAGTAACAGCAACAGCAGCCGAAAGAGTGACAATCATTCACCTGCTGTGGTGACCACCACTATGACCAGCAAGAAGCAGCCATCAGTTCTGGTTACATTTCCAAAGGAAGAGAGAAAATCTGTTTCTGGCAAGGCTTCAATAAAGTTAGTTCCAATCTTCATTTTTATTATTTACAGTATCATCATGAAATTCTTTGTTGCTGAATTTTTCAGTAAAAAAAGGCAAATTAACAACTGGCAAAACAAGGGTTGTCTTTGTGCTAAAGAAGTCACAATTTCATTTTAATGGAATAATAGGCTATTTTTGAAGTTTTGTGTTAAAAATGAAAGATAAAATTATTTTTACTATGTAACTTCTTTATTTTGGTTGTTAAATTTTAGCCCATGAAAAGTATTGATTATGGTTTCTTAGGGGTTATTACTATAATTCAGCTCTGCTAATTTTGACCTCTAATTGACTCTTCATGTTATGCTAAATATTGAAAAGTGAGAAATAAGTTACTCATTTGTTTACTATATTTATCCAAGAATAAATAAAAGAATAAAATTATGTAATAGATTGCCTCTTTCATTTAAAATTCTACATTTGTTCTATATTTAATGTATTTTCCTCCCTCTGTTAAAGATTGTCAGAGACTATCAATGAAGTAACCAGTAATTCTCTGTCTACTTGCACAAAATCTGGTCCATCTCCCCTTTCCTCTCCAAATGGGAAGTTAACAGTAGCAAGTCCTAAGCGTGGACAAAAAAGGGAAGAAGGATGGAAGGAAGTTGTAAGAAGGTGAGTGATTGTTTCTTTAATTGTTTTTCTCATTCTTTTTATGTGAGGTGTTGTTTACCTTACCCTTAGATTCCTCCAACTATCCCAAAGGTTGCAAATGAACTGGTGGCCCAAGGCTGAATCTGGCCAACAGAGATAGTGTGCGTACAGTGTATTTTAGATGGGAAAAAAAAAGTAGATATTAGTACTTCTAAAATTAGATTTTTGGGGCGCCTGGGTGGCTCAGTTGGTTAAGCGACTGCCTTCGGCTCAGGTCATGATCCTGGAGTCCCGGGATCGAGTCCCGCATCGGGCTCCCTGCTTGGCAGGGAGTCTGCTTCTCCCTCTGACCCTCCTCCCTCTCATGCTGTCTGTCTCTCATTCTCTCTGTCTCAAATAAATAAATAAAATCTTTAAAAAAAAAAAAAATAAATAAATAAATAAAATAAAATTAGGAGATTTTACATAAAAAGTACATAGACTTTCCGAAAAAATTACATGGATGATTGTGGTATTTGCTTGACCCCCAGGTATTGCTATTTGGTAGAGAACTAATTTAAAGTCTTTAGGGTGATAGAGTGTGTCTTACTCAACTTTGTAATCTGAGAGCCCAGTATGTGGTATCTTTTACATACTTGTAAATATTTGAAGAATGAGTAAGTATTGGTTTCAAACTATTCTTGTCTTTAAACCACAGGATGCCTTTATTTAAAGGATTTTAGGACTGAAATGTTTGGTTATATTTTGTTTGGGCTTTTTTGAATTATATATATCAAACAGTAAAACAGTATCTCAAACTAAAAGGTGGTAAGATACCACAGAGGATCTATTGTAAATCTCTAATAACCTATTCTAAAGAACTTCCCAGAAATTTCAACAAAAATTTAAGCTTTTGATTATTTGAAATAAGAGCTATAATGAACCAAACTTATTCCTGTTAATCCCAATCTTTCATATTTTTGACCAAAGCCTCCCCCTGCCACTATCTCTATCTTCATCTGTCTCTGTCTCTGTCTCTCATTCACATATACACACACTCATTCACATATACACACTCTGTTCAACTAACTGAAATCAATCACGACAGTAGAGTACTATCTATCCAAAAGTAAGGTAATGCAGTTTTTCTGCATGTATTTTATACTGTGGTATACTAAGAAATTCTTAACTAATTTGAAAATAATGATCGCTATTTTGCCCTTTAGAGAAAAAGGAATTATCAAGTAACTTAGTTATGTATATTAAAGGGCAGGGGTCGGTCATAGCTAACCTTTTAAAAAATACAATATTTTTTATTTTATTTTATTTATTTATTTATTTATTTTTTTTTGCAAGAGAGAGAATGAGAGAGAGCACGAGAGGGAAGAGGGTCAGAGGGAGAAGCAGACTCCCTGCTGAGCAGGGAGCCCGATGTGGGACTCGATCCCGGGACTCCAGGATCATGACCTGAGCCGAAGGCAGTCACTTAACCAACTGAGCCACTCAGGCGCCCAAAAAATACAATATTTTAATTTACTATTTAATCTACCAATCTAGGGGCGCCTGGGTGGCTCAGTAAGTTAAGCGTCTGTCTTTAGCTCAGGTCATGATCCCAGGGTCCTGGGATCGAGCCCCACATCGGACTCCCTGGTCAGTGGAGAGCCTGCTTCTCCCTCTCTCTACAGCTCCCCCTGTTTGTGCTCTCTCTCTGTCAAATAAATAAATAAAATCTTTAAAAAAAAAATAATCTACGATTCTAAATAAATAATTTACTTGTTCAATAAAGCGTAGTTGGCTCATTCTCTTTATTGAGAATTATACTGTATTTCTTTTAGGAGCATCCTTTAATTTAGGCTGGTCAGAAATGTATATGTACCTTTTCTGAAATGTGAATGTTTAGAATTGTAAAGCAATTTTGCAAATGTTAGATGGGTTTTGCTTTTTTAAAATTCCAGCAGGCTCTTCTCTTTCCTCACACGATGAAACATCCTTTAAGTGAGTTTCCATGTTGATGGATAATCATCTTAATGCCTCTAAAAGAATGAAAGGAAACAATGCATTTTTAATATCATCCTTTCAATTTTAAGAGAATAAAAAGAATGTGAGTCAAACACCCAGGAAGTGCCCACAAGAAGCCTTTCTTGTTTCCTCAGTCTGGATTAGGTGCCCCAACCAGTGTGTCTTTATGATACCCTATTAGAGCACTCGTGGCATGGTGTTGTGGCTTTCCTACTTGCTGTCTACATAGTCAATATATGTGGGCAGGAACCTCTGTTTATCTTATTTGCCATTAATATTTGCATTAACACAGTGCATGTCTATATAATACGTGCTTTATAGATATTAATGAAAGATGAAAGTGAAAAAAACCAAACCATCTTTGGTAATGAGATGAGAAGCTGTGGTAACATGCTCGCGCACTCTCTCACTCTGTCTCTTCTGTCACTCTTAGTTGCCTTTTATCACCTAGAGTAAGAATAGATAGAAGAGGCTGACTCAACAATAATCTATTCTGTATTTACAGAAATGTATTTTAGTATAAGCCTCTTTCCTCATATTTTAATCATAACCACTGATACTAATGATAAATCTTAATTTATCTTTGCAACTTTTAAACAGGTCAAAGAAAGTATCTGTTCCGTCAACTGTGATATCCAGAGTGATTGGAAGAGGAGGCTGTAATATTAATGCTATTCGGGAGTTCACTGGTGCACACATAGATATTGATAAGCAGAAAGACAAGACGGGAGACCGGATAATAACTATAAGGCAAAACTCTGTCTCTTATGTTTTCTCCCTTTGTGTTTTATTGCACTGTATCTTAATGAAATACAAGTATTTTGAGTTTTCAGTGGATCTTTATGTTTAATAGCATACTTTTTAAAATGGAAATTTGATTAGTTTGAGAGAAGATAACCTTTACAATTTTTTTTCTCTAATTCATGTGCTCTTATGAAATATTTCAAAGGGCTTTTAAAGGAATTTTTCGTGTGTGTGTGTCAAAGGTTTAGATAATCTTTTCCTTACATAAACTGTTCATATGACATTCTTAAAATTTTATTGAGACTTTTTAAGAGGGAATAGGGGTTTCTCACCCATTTTAAGCAGTAGGCTTCCCTTTTTCCCCTTATTGGCTTTTGAGATTTATTATTCTGTGATTGTATCCTTAGAATATAAGGTCAGTCATAGATATAAATCTGAAGTGGATATTTGTCTTGTACTGACTATGTCTGTACCTGAATACTCTTAAAATAAAGATATGATATTCTAAGAAATCTTAAGTTTGGTTGTAAAAGGCAGGTACCCCATTGCAGAGTCTGATATTTATATAGCCTACTTAGAAGGAAGCAGTTAGCCATTTCTATTTTGCACTTATCCTCCTCTCCTATCTTGTTTTTCCCTCTCCTGGGATAGGTGGGTAGTGACAACCTGCCTTATCTAGAGAAGAGGGAAGTAGATATCCTTTATGAGTAATTTCCCCCTTAGGGTTTCCATAAGGCTTTCCTTGCAATCAAATATTTTCCTGAAGATCTAACATTAGGGTTTGACCTTTTGGCCATTGTTAGCATTATCAAGATTCCACTCTCATTTTGAGACATCTTTCCAGAGGAATTATAAGAATCGTTCTACTAATAGAGATTAGTCATAGATGGGGTCATCTTAGGTAGCAGGATTTAAAATAAAATACTGTTTTCTTACTCAATTTTTTTTTGTTCTTTGTTTACTTATATTGCTTTTAACATTGATCAACTGTTTGACTTTACAGTATCATTAGGGATTAAAAGTACAGTGGTTTTTCTGACTAATGTATTTTATAGTTAGGAAAAGGACTTCTTAGTGTAAGGAAACAGTATTAAAATGCATTTTTGAAAAGTGGCACGTCAGGACAGTTTATTGCTTTGCAGAATATCTCAAGAGTAGTCAGAAAATTGCTGCTTAACTTTTATTATTCTCTGTATGTATGTGTACACATTCACGAATGAATTTAGGCTTCGCCTATTAAAAAGTAGGAGAAATTGGGCCTAATTCCTTTTTTTGGTCAATTTATAGGGGTGGCACTGAATCAACAAGACAGGCAACTCAGTTGATCAATGCTCTGATCAAGGATCCAGACAAAGAAATTGATGAACTTATTCCAAAGAATCGTTTGAAAAGCTCCTCAGCAAATTCCAAAATAGGGTCATCAGCACCTACCACCACTGCTGCTAACAGTTCCTTAATGGGAATTAAAATGACGACTGTAGCTCTGTCATCAACATCTCAAACTGCCACAGCACTCACTGTGCCTGCAATTTCTTCTGCATCTACTCATAAAACCATTAAAAACCCAGTGAATAATGTGAGGCCTGGTTTTCCAGTTTCTCTTCCATTAGCATATCCTCCTCCACAGTTTGCACATGCTTTGCTTGCTGCTCAGACTTTCCAGCAGATCCGTCCACCAAGGTTGCCCATGACCCACTTTGGAGGTACTTTTCCACCAGCTCAATCCACTTGGGGTCCTTTTCCTGTCAGGCCTTTGAGCCCTGCCAGAGCTACTAACTCGCCTAAGCCTCACATGGTGCCTCGCCATAGCAATCAGAATAGCAGTGGTTCTCAGGTGAATTCAGCAGGTTCTTTAACTTCAAGTCCAACAACTACAACCAGTTCATCAGCTTCAACGGTGCCTGGTACATCTACAAATGGCAGTCCAAGTTCACCTTCTGTCAGAAGGCAGCTTTTTGTCACAGTTGTGAAGACATCCAATGCCACCACCACAACAGTCACAACCACAGCAAGCAACAACAGCACTGCACCCACAAATGCCACATATCCTATGCCTACTGCCAAAGAACACTACCCAGTATCATCCCCATCTTCCCCATCACCACCAGCCCAGTCAGGAGGGGTTTCTAGAAACAGCCCTTTGGATTGTGGAACAGCATCTCCGAATAAAGGGGCATCTTCCTCTGAACAGGAAGCAGGTAGTCCACCAGTAGTAGAAACAACAAACAGTAGACTTTCCAACAGCAGCAGTTCTTCTGGGAGTTCATCAGTTCATTCTGCTCAGCAACAGCCTCCGGGTTCTGTTTCTCAGGAGCCAAGACCACCTCTTCAGCCGTCTCAGGTTCCTCCCCCGGAAGTTAGAATGACTGTTCCTCCTTTAGCAACAACAAGTTCTGCTCCAGTGGCGGTGCCTTCTACTGCCCCAGTGACTTACCCTATGCCTCAGACACAAATGGGATGCTCCCAGCCTGCTCCTAAAATGGAAACCCCTGCTATTAGACCACCCTCTCATGGCACAACTGCCCCTCACAAGAATCCAGCTCCAGTGCAAAATTCATCTGTTGCAGTCCTCAGTGTCAATCACATTAAAAGACCTCACAGTGTTCCCTCTTCTGTCCAGCTACCTTCAACCTTAAGTACACAAAGTGCTTGTCAAAATTCAGTACATCCAGCAAATAAGCCTATTGCTCCCAATTTCAGTGCCCCCTTACCATTTGGGCCCTTTAGCACATTGTTTGAAAACAGCCCTACTTCTGCTCATGCCTTCTGGGGAGGATCTGTTGTTTCATCTCAGTCAACACCAGAATCTATGCTATCAGGAAAATCCTCATATTTGCCAAATTCAGATCCTTTACATCAGTCTGATACTTCCAAAGCTCCAGGTTTTAGACCACCATTACAGAGACCCGCTCCAAGTCCCTCAGGTGAGTTCATATTTTCTCACATTCTGCAGCTTGTGATTTATGCAAGTGATAGGAAAACTCTTGGTCATTTTCTAATTTTTTTTTTTTTTTAAGATTGTATTTATTTGACAGAGACACAGCGAGAGAGGGAACACAAGCAGGGGGAGTGGGAGAGGGAGAAGCAGGCTTCCCGCGGAACAGGGAACCTGATGCGGGGCTCGATCCCAGGATGCCGGGATCAGGACCTGAGCGGAAGGCAGACGCTTAACGACTGAGCCGCCTAGGCGCCCCTCTAATATTTTTACTCAATGACTGGGCCAGATAGAGATTGTTGAATTCATTTACCTGAAATGCTGTTTGAGTATTAGATGTGTTGAGTATGGCATTTAAAAAAAAAATCTTTTTAGAAGCCGCAGTGGATTTTATCTTGAATTTACCATAAATAAATTTCATTATCAGGTATATTTTTCTCTCTCAAATAAAACCATCTCTTATGTTTAAATTTAATAAGATAATGCCATGAAAAGTTTATTTAAAAAATAATAAAGCTCTTAAAAATTTGATTTCATTTCTTTTTTTAAAATACTGAGAAAAATATAGAGCCACATAGTTTTAATAAGGTAGCTACTAATCATATGCACTATTTAAATTAAAATTAAATAAAATTAGAAATCTCCTCTCAGTCAAGCTGGCCATATTTTTTGAAATTTGTTTTCCAGTTTTATTGCAATAAAACTGACATCACTATAGGTTTAAGGTGTACAGCATAATGATTCGACTTACATATTTTGTGAAATGATTACCGTAATAAGTTTAATTACCATCCATCACCATATAGATACAATAAGAAAAAAGGAAAAGTATTATTTTTCCTTGTGATGAGAACTCTTAGGATTTTACTCTCTCTTAACAACTTTCATACATACCATGCAGCATGTTGTACATTATCGTGTTGTACATTACATCCTTAGTACTTCTTTATCCTGTAACTGGAAGTTTATATCTTTTGATCACCTTCCTCCAGTTTCCCTTCTTCCTGCTCCGCACCTCTGGTAACCACAAATCTGATCTCTTTTTCTTTGAATTGGTTTCTTTGTTCTTAGATTCCACATACGTGAGATCATACAGTATTTGTCTTTCTCTGTCTGACTTACTTCACTTGCCATAATGCCCTCAAGGTCCATCCATGTTGTTGCAAATGGCAGGATTTCGTTCCTTTTTATGGCTGAGTAATACTCCTGTGTGTGTGAGTGTGCACACACGTGTGCATGTGCATCTGTTGATGGACATTCATTCATCTATTGATGGACACTTCAGTTGTTTCCATGTCTTAGCTCTTGTAATAATGCTGCTATGAACATGGGAATGCAGATATCTTTTTGAGTTAGTGCTTTTGTTTCCTTTGGATATATTTCCAGAAGTGGAATTGCTGGATCATATATACCAGTTCTATTTTTAATTTTTTTTTTTTAAAGATTTTATTTATTTATTTGACAGAGAGAGACACAGCGAGAGAGGGAACACAAGCAGGGGGAGTGGGAGAGGGAGCAGCAGGCTTCCCGCCGAGCAGGGAGCCCTATGTGGGGCTCGATCCCAGGACCCTGGGATCATGACCTGAGCCGAAGGCAGACGCTTAATGACTGAGCCACCCAGGTGCCCCTCTGTTTTTAATTTTTTGAGGAATCTCCATACTGTTTCCAAAGTGGCTCTAAGTGCTTAATAAGCACATATGGCTAGTAGCTACCATAATGGACAGTACAGATATGAAATATATCCATTATCTTAAAAAGTTCTATTGGACAATGCTGATATTTATAGAGGATTTAAAGATCTCCTGGTTTTGAGTGATTGCTTTTTTTTTTAATTTTCTACTTTGAAATGTTTTTAGATTTATGGAAGAGTTTTTCTATAATTACCCCAACTTCTGCTAATGTAAATATTTTATATAATCCTTTATTTATTAAAACTAGGAAATTAATACTGGTACAGTATAATTAACTAGACTACAGACTTTATTCAGATTTCACCAGTTTTCCCAGTGATGTTCTTTTTCTGTTGCAGTGTCCAATCCAGGATACCAAGTTGCATCTAGAGCTATGTGTTTTAGTATGAACATTTCAAGTGATTAAAGATAAGCCATGCCAGAGATAGACAAACTATCGCCCATGGGCCAAATATGGCCTGCTGCCTGTTTTTACATTTGTAGCTTTTTAAAATTGAGATTCAATAATAGTGTAAGATTTTTTAATGACTTAAAAAATTTTTTTAAGTAATAATACGTGACACACAAAAAAAGGAAATTAAAAGTTCAGTGTTCGTAAATAAAGTTTTATTGGGACACAGCCATGCCCAGTCATTTACATATTGTGTTACAGCTACTTTTATGCTGTAATGATAGCCTGGAAATACTGCTATTCAGCCTTTTGCAGAAAGGTTGCCAACCTGTGTTATTGAAGAGGTGACATTCTGGGACTAAAAATTTCTAAATTTAATGTGGACTGGGTATTATTTTTGCCTATTTCTATGACATGTGAATACAGTGTAATGAACATGGTCAGTAAATATTTCTTTGCTGGGGGCTGATTGAAATATTTATGTGTACTTTCAAAATAACATAATTTCTCTTAGAATAAATACAATTTTAAAAGAACGTTATATGCTAATGCACTGGAAATGTTTTTATATTTCATTTTTATGATAGTTGAAATTTATTGAAAATACTTCACTTTTCAGGAAATCTAGGTACTGTGTTGAGAAAGACTAAAATTAAGATTTAGAGAAAAAAAGAAATAAATTCTTATTTTGTGGAAAGGTATAGATAAAAGGCCAGCTCTATAAGAGAGGTGAGGTTTGGGGGGTGTACAGTTGATTAGAGCCAAAATTAGCATTGAAGTTTAATTGTAGAGCCCATTGGAGGGGAATACTACTTGATTCAGGTAAACAGAACAGGCATATTTGCCTTTACAGCTCCATCACTATTACTACACTCAAGAAAATTAACATTAATTCAGCAATACCACCCAATATTCAGTACCATCATCCCAGATATATCCATTATGTCTGTATGTTCCTTTTTTTTTCTGATTCAAGATTCAGTCAGGTTGTACACATTGCTTTGGCTGTTATGTCTCTGAGGTCTCCCCCAGTCTAAAATATCTCACTACCTTCCTTTGTTTTTCTTGACATTAAATCATTTGAAGAGTCCAGTTGTTCTGGAGAATGTCCCACATTTTAGATTAGATTCATCTATTTCCTAAGTCTGTGATTACATTCAGGTCAAACACTTTTGGCAGAAACATCAGATGGGTGATGTTTTGAACCTCACACTGCATTACATCAGGAGGCATTCAATGAAGATTGTTTCACTATTAGCTATTGCAAAGAATGGCCACTTAGTTAAAGTGCTGATCATCAGATATGTCTATCATATAAGTATAGCCATGTTTTTTTCCCTCTAGTTGTTTTTAAGACTTTATTTTTTTAATAGCACATTTAGGTTCACAGAAAAGTACAGAGGAGGTTGAGAGAAAAGTACAGAGATTTCCCAAATACCTCCTTCCCCCAACAGGCATAGCCTCTTCCATTATCAACATTCCCCACCAAGAGTGGTACATTTGTTAGAACTGATGAACCTACATTAATGTATCATTATCATCCAGAGTCTGTAGTTTACATTAGTGTTTAGTCTTGGTGTTGTACATTCTGTGGGTTTGAACAAATATCCAATGACCTGCATCTACCAGTATAGTATCATACAGAGTATTTGCAGTGTCTTAAAAATTGTGCTTTGCCTAATCATTCCTTCCTTCCCCCTGAGTTTTTTTAAAGATATATTTTTTATGTAATTCTTTGGCCATTAAGCCTATTTAAATTCCAGTGTTGATATGAAATCTACATGTATTCTATAATAACTAATTAAAATATCAGATTAAAATTAAATATAAAAATAATTTTCCTTGATAATTGTTCTTTTTTTATAGTTATCTTTAGAGGGGGAAATGACTAGTCAATAGACTGGAAGAATAAGCAAGGAGAAATTTTTTAGCCATCTAAAATATTTGGGGGTATTAGGGACCTCTTGGAATTTTAGGGTTTTTAAAATTTTTTTTCTACAGGTAACAATTATAAATTATCTTCTAATTATAGGTATTGTCAATATGGACTCGCCATATGGTTCTGTAACACCTTCTTCTACACATTTGGGAAACTTTGCCTCAAACCTTTCAGGAGGTCAAATGTATGGACCTGGGGCACCCCTTGGAGGAGCACCCACAGCTGCTAACTTTAACAGACAACATTTTTCCCCACTTAGTTTGTTGACTCCATGTTCATCAGCATCGAATGGTGAGTATTATACATTGTAATTCCATAAGAAGAGTTTGTATATGTTTCCTTAAAAACAAAAGGTTTTTAAGTGGAAAAGACAAAGTAAAAGATGATTTAAGAGCTATGCGCAAGTCTTGAATATATCAAGACTAATGAAATGGGAACAGAGGAGCAAACATTTTTGTAAATAGCAAATGAATAAAAAGTCTGAAATAAAAATTTTAAGAAAAGTCTGAAATACATCATAATTTTTGAGTGATTTTACCTGCTTAGCTTTTTCTTACTCCTCTTAAAATTAATTTTTATCCCTAAATATATAACAGATCTGGGTTAGTGTCTTCTGTGTATGTTGAGCTGAAATTAAACCATCATAGGAATGAACAGATTCCTTAAGATACTACATATAGGTGATTCATATTCACCTATTTATATATACAAATAAGGATAGTTTTTTATTTTCATGTTCATGAAAAAATAGGAATTGGGAGAAAAGGAGTTAAAATTGCAACATGACTGCTCATTGTAAAATGTTAACCTGAAATTTTTTGATAGTTAATCTTTAAAATAGAATGGATTCTCGGAAGCAGAGAATGTTTTTAAGCACAATAAAAACATACTTACTGATATTAATGTTTATTACTTTAGATATTAATATTTATTTAGGAAATAAACTCAGAAATTTTTGGATGAAATTCACAAAGTATGATAGGTTGTTTTGCCCTATAAGTTCAGTGTGTGGGCTTTTCATTGCTTTTTGATTTTGTTTTTTTTTTTTGTGGTTTGGTTTATGTTCACTTGATTTTTGTTTTTGTTGAAAAACATTGTGCTTTTTGTAACAATGCAACCAATATAGGTTAGGTTTTCTACTACATTGCTAACTGATACAGAATGTCATTGAAGTCATTAAAATTTTCATTGATGCATTCCAACAACCTTTTGTTTCAAAAGTTTCATTAATTTTCAGACTTACAGAGAAGTTGAAAGAGTAAGAAGCATCCGTATTCCTTTGAATTGGTAATTCCTTAAAATTACCAATTTTTTAAACATTTTGCTCTATTTTATCTCTTTGCTTTTTTTATTGTTGAACCATTTAAAAGTAAGATTCAGATATAACACTTAAGACCTAAAAACTTTGGTGTGCATCTTAAAAATAAGGATTTTCTTACACAGCCACAATACCATTATCAAATAGCTAATGTATTAATATTAATTTAGTAATATCATGTGATATGCAGTCCCTATTCAGATATCCCCAGTTGTCCTAAAACATTTTTTATAGATGTTTTTCCTCTTTGAACCATGAATCACTCAAGGTAAACGTATTACATTAGATTATGTCTCTCAAGTCTAACTTAAAAAATAATAATTTTAAACACAATAGTACAAAGAACCCTTGTATATTTTTATCAGATTCATCCCTCTCTCCCCCTACAGTATATTTCTAGGTGTGTGGATGTATAGAATTTTTTTCCTGTACCATTTTAGAGTTAGTTGTGGATATCAAGCTATTTCCCCCTGAATACTCTAAATGATAGTATTTCTTAAAAACAAGAACATTCTCTTCCACAGCTATGTTAGAGTTAGCAAATTCAGCAAATTTTACATTGGACAGTATTATCTAATAGGCCATATTCGCATTTCACCAAGTGTCCCAATAACACATTCATTATTTCCTCTCTTCCAAGATTCAAATCAGGATCACAAATTGCATTCAGTTCCATGTCTTTTTAGTGTCAAATAATCTGGAACTGTTCCTTCACCCTTCTTTGTCTTTCAAAGAAGGTCTTTGGAAGATTACAGGTCAGTGGTTTGGTAAAATTCCCCTTAATTTGTTTTTCTGATGTTTCTTCATGATTAAATTTAGGTTATTTGTTTTTGACAGGAATATTACTATATAGTCAATGTTGTATCCTTCTTTCAGTACATGATATTGCATAATATGTTAGGTTGTACCATTATTGGTGCTATTAACTTTGATCATTTGCTTATGATCATGTATGCCAGGTTTCTGTACTTCAAATTATCATTTTTCTCTTTGTAATAAATAAGTAATCTGTGGAGAGTTTCTCTGACACTGTGTTCTTATTCCTCATCAGACTTTGAGACACAGAGTGTAAGGGAATGGGGAAAGAAGTAGCACTTGTCTGAGTAAAAATAATAGTTTTGCTTTTGTAACCAGGTTAATGTTTATAAATTTCAAAAAGAAAATCAAGTTTGATGAAGGGAAAAATTGAGCATAAATGGAAATAAACTTATCTGTGTTTCAAGTTATTAACGTAAACCTACTAGAAGAAATCCAATAAAACTCTTAAACCATAGTACTTTATATACTCTCAGTCTAAAGAAAAATAGATTTCAAACAAATCTTCAGTTCTACTTAGGACATTGGATTTTTATAATGTTATGGATAAGCAATTCTAAAATTATGGGGTTTATTGTAGGATTGGGCAAGTAAGTCTATTTTAATGATGTAATCCATGGTCCTCACTGTGAGAAGAGGAGATGTGAAATGGGGTAAGGCAAAGAAGAACCCTATGGAATTGGATTAGAATTAGAGGATTAGTGTGAACTCAGGATTTTTCATTACCTGTATATTGGAGTAAACCATACGAAATTGCTATTTTCCCTCCAGCTCTATCTACTGAAAGGGCCTAGAAGCAATTAATTTTCATCAGGAGTGAGCATATCCAGTGTCCAGATCCATCTGTTAAATATTTTTGTCCACTGAAAGAAATAGGCTTTCTTGAGGAAATAGCTGATTTGCGAGCTGGGGCGTATTGGGAACTTGCAAAGTCTTACGGTGTCAGAGAGTAATTAAGTGCTCAAAATGATGGGGACATGTCAGGAAACACAAAGCAGCTTTAAAGAGACTCCCACTGGCCAAATTCAGGAAAATCTGACCACCAAAGTGAATAATTGCAGCACACTGGATAAAATCTAAGAATCCATAAGTCCATAATGATTAAGATTTAAAAATTTTTTTTTAATTTTTTAAATTTTTATTTTTTTAAGAATTTAAAATTTTAGAAGGGAAGGGAACTCTCTTCCTTACAGTATAGGGACAACTCATACATGTAGAAGGAATTGTAATTACAGTCATTGTTTTGTAATCATTAAAGGATTGATTTAGGCAAGACTCTCCCTTTTACTTCTTTTTTTGTTGTTTTTGTTTTACAAATAATTTTTTTTATTTTATTATGTTATGTTAATCATCATCTCACTTTTACTTCTAATACTGAATTTTTAACTAGTCTGCATTTTCCCCACTTAATATAAATCTTAATACTGTTACTTTTTAATGACCATTTAGTTTTGTCAGACTTTCAGCTCTTTTTAGGTAATGTTTGCTTTTTTTTTTCTAATTATATAATTAGAGATGAGAAAAGAAATTATAATAATTAAGCACTTTTCATGACAAGGAACATAGACCCACCAAAGGAATCTCAGGGAAAATGGTATTGACTTTTAAAGCTATACAGGACTGTCTGCAGAACCATGCAGGATTTGATCCAGGGCCATCTTCAGAGCCATCCAGCTATTCCCTCCATCTCTCTCTTTAGAGGATTTATGACAGACTCGTGGTCTGTGTCTTGTGAGTCTCCTTTGTGTTTAGCCTTCTTCATAATCTCATCTTGTATATGGTCCTCAAAGATTCAATTCGTAATTAGTTAAACCAGTTTTTCTTTGTTTATCAATTGTACCTTTATGAATGAGGAATATGATTTGCTTAGCTCCTACATTCAAGTAGGGCCATGTCAGTCATAGATTACTGCTAGCCTGAAATGGATCATTCTTCAGTCAGACACCTGTCATTAGTCCAGTAAGCTTGCAGGGAGGAAGCAGAAAACAGTCATCTGATAAAAATATGGCTAGTGAGATGGCAGAATCTGTGAAGAGGGCAAATCTCTTAAGTGGGGCTGGTCAGCAGACAGGCCTAGTTACTCCATTCATTTAAACAGAATATGGAGGGTGTTTTGCTTGGCTTTTGTTTTTGGAAGGACTCGGGAAAGGAAAGAGAAACTAGATCTAACATTGACAATAGGGCAGGTTTCCAGGGATGAGTGTGGGAGAGATAGAATTCATTTGTCTGACCTATCCATCAGTCCTTGCCTGCTTGTCACCTTTGACTTTGTCTTGGCATTACTTATTCCGGGTTGATCCTTCTCAGGTGTGTAATTGTGTCCTTTCAATACCATAGTTTAAAAAACAAAACCCACAACTTTCTTTATCCCTTGTGTTTACACCTTCTGGAATATTCTTTCATTTCTACTATTTTCCTGAGTTTCTTCATTGTTTCCAGTTTTACTAATTCTGAATTATGCTGTTCTTGCCTATGTTTTTCTTTCATTTCTTTTAGCTCACACTGGAATTTTAGAGTATAGCTTTCTTTCTGATACACCTTTGGAATATTAGAATACAGCTTTCTTTTTGGCATGCTTTTATTATCTGTAAGATATTCTGGGTCCATATCTCTTAGTTCATGTAATAGCTTTGTATGGAATTTGACTGCATTTCTATTCTGTTTTACATTTTAAATTAAATGAGTTTTCCTGAATTTTTAGAAAGGATAAGTGGATCAGTTATCTTCTCTAGCTTAAAGGCTCTAGAATTTCATCTTTTAGGCAAGTATGCAAAAATATGGCCTTAATACTTTATTAAATCTGGCTTTGTTATCCTTACCCTCCCACCACTCCCACTTTTGCCCCACTCTTGACTGGATCTTGTGTTTGCTTTGCATCTATTGTCCCTTTCCTGCTCAACTTGGAATCCGTTCCCAGAAGTTTCTTAGCAGTGTGAGGCTTTATGATGGATTGAGGCTTCAGCAGTATTTTTGAGAGTTCATAGGGTCACTATTGCTCCAGCTGCTTCAGACCTTTTTGTAAATCCCTTGCAATTACCCATGCATAGGCAGAACTCTCCCAGTTTTACCCGTTCTTCTCAGATTGGCCTTCTCTTTGCTTTCCTTTGAGTACCTTTGACTGTTTTGTTCCCCTATTCTGTTATTAGGTCTGGAGAATTGCTTCTTTCCACACAGATGCTGATACCACAGAGGTCTTACAGCTTTTGGTGATTTGTCCCCATTCACTTGTATCTTTTGGTTCATTTGGATATTTTGTTAAAAGTTTTGTTATAGATGTTATCCAGGGGTGTTTGGCTTTGCTAACTTGGTAGCTTGTTTTTATGGAAAGGTTTGGGAAGAATCAAAACTTGTGCTGCCACACCTCCATCTTAGAATTCCTTCTTATACCAGCGCAGTTTTAAGGTGAATTTAGAAATATGTATAATTACTTCAAAGACACATATATGGCTTTTCTGTTTTCTTATGATTTATTAAAAGTAATACTGTCAAGAAATGCTAATGGATCCATGACCACAGAAGATATATTTTAATTTTTCATTAGAGACTAACAGTTCTCTTGGTTTACTTATGCAGATAAGCTCGTAAGTTTCATGTTTTTGTTCCCCAATAAAATCTATATCCTTATAATGAATTATAATTTATAAAGTACTTTCATATTCTTTTTTTTTAGTTAATAATATTACTACGATTCATTGAGAGAGGTGGTACTATCAGTTTAGCCAAAATGGACTTCTGCAAGCACTAGTAAGATGAAATTTATCTCCGCAGTACTTTCCAAATCTATACAATTCTAAAATATACATGGCAAATCTTTTTTTAAGCATATTCAGACTAATACTATAACTGAATTTTTCTTTGTCTTTCACATTCCCTGAAAAGTACCTTGGGAAGTAGAGGCACTATGCTTTTGTGTATGTGTGTGTAGATAGATAGGTTGATTGATTCTGCAAATTTATTAGCTACCTGAATCCCTTTGGAGGAATATACACATACACACAGAGAGAGAAAGAGAGAAAACTTAAATGAGAAAAGATGGTTAAATGGAAAAGTATTATTAAGTGACTATCCCTAGGGCTTCTAGGGCATACAGTCAGGCAGTTATGAGTAAATTGTAGATAAGCAGGTGACCCTTTTGACTTTTAAGCTTCAGGCTCCACCATTTACACCCTATTTAAATTTAAATGTGCTTGATATTTAAACTTCAAATGGGAAATACAGTTTGGGTTGTTCTTGTTTTTCCCTCTCTCTAGTGCATGAAAAAATTGAATCACTAAAGTATACTCCCAAATATTAAGAACCCGCCTTGTTTTGATACGTAAAGCTTAAATTGTCATTTTGAAAAGCTTGTTCTGTGGAATACCCATGTGATACATGATACAATAAAACAAGTTGGGCAGTGAGGCATAGCCCTCTGTTGGTATTTTATTAGCATACTAAGTTTCTGTAAAGTTCTGATTTAAAGAAACTTACTTTTTTTCTCAAGTTAGATTTTCCAAATTTGTTGGCTCCCTGAATCCCTTTGTTTTCGTCATAGTATACCAAGAGACTTGTGTTCTCAAGGAAACACTTCAGTTGTTTGGAAATTGCCAATACAGGCATGATTTTCCCCACCTCTATTTTGTTGTTGTTTAGCCTTTTTAATTTAAACATTGTCTTCTCATTGTTGTGGTGCTTATTTTACTCAGTGTCAAGCATTTATTTAAATATTAATTAGCTTAATGGGTTATATTACCTTTGTAGTTGGACATCTTCACAGTCTGCTATCACATAACTAAATGGAAAAATTGTGAATCAAATTAAAAAATGACTGCAAAATCATAGAACTTAACCAAATTATTTAATATGCATAATTTTTAAGCATTATTCTCATATTTCATTTTTCCTCAGAGAACACATATATAAGGTGTCTTCAGAATGTAAGATTTGGTTTTACAAAATTATACCCTCTGTAGATGACATTTATACTACTTCAAAATATTTTTTCTGTAGATTCTCCTGCACAGTCAGTATCCTCTGGAGTTCGTGCACCTTCGCCTGCCCCATCATCAGTACCTTTAGGGTCAGAAAAGCCCAGCAATGTCTCTCAGGACAGAAAAGTTCCAGTCCCTATTGGGACTGAACGTTCTGCACGTATCAGGCAAACTGGAACTTCAGCTCCATCTGTTATTGGGAGTAATTTATCCACATCAGTAGGGCATAGTGGCATCTGGTCCTTTGAAGGGATTGGTGGCAATCAAGGTAAGACATGCTATTCTACCTACCAGAAATTAAGTTTTAAATTTATGCATTTAACTAAAATATTGTAAGTAATATTTAACAGTCATTCTTAAAAGATCTATATTCATATCTCTTGGTTTTCACTAATCAGTTTTATCTCACCTTGGCTTTTTTTCTTTTGTAACACAAAGTGTTTAGGTTATTTTATTAGGCTATTATATCACTACCTACACACATGGAAATACTGCAGTAAATATATAAAAGTAGGTCATTATTCCGAAGGAATGCACAATTCAATGTAGAAAATTCTAGATAGAAATATATTAAATATTTTATTTTACTGTCTTCTGGTTTTAAAGATCACCAGCTATCTTTTTCTGCCATTTTGTTTTCCCTCAGACAAAGTAGACTGGTGTAACCCTGGGATGGGAAATCCTATGATTCATAGGCCAATGTCCGATCCAGGAGTGTTTTCACAGCATCAAGCAATGGAGCGAGAGAGTACAGGAATTGTAACTCCTTCTGGTACATTCCATCAGCATGTTCCTGCAGGATACATGGACTTTCCTAAAGTTGGGGTAATGGTGACTTAAATAAGCACTTTCATATTTCTAAATGTTTTTCTTATTATTAGCTTCATTTTACTTCCAAGTGGATAAGTGTGAAATAATGCACGGGCTTCAGCTTGTAATTATAGGTGAAAATCTGGCTAGAGAAATGTTTTTTGACCAAATATTTTGGCTGTAGTAGGCTTACATATAGTCTAATGCTAGAAGAAATCATATAATGGAAAATAATTTTTAGATTACCTAGATAACATACTTTTTCAAAATAAGATGAAGTTTCATTTTTAAGGCTATGGATTATATTGGGAAAAGTAAGCAGTGACTTGAAGATATGGCTGTGTGCATAATTTTTTTTCTTCTCCTTTTTTAAGGGTATGCCTTTCTCTGTGTATGGGAATGCAATGATTCCTCCAGTAGCACCTATTCCTGATGGTGCTGGAGGACCCATATTTAATGGCCCTCATGCTGCAGACCCCTCTTGGAACTCCCTAATAAAGATGGTTTCAAGCTCCACAGAAAATAATGGCCCTCAAACGGTAAGGCTGATCATTCAGGGAACATTTCTTTAGTGTTTATGAGATGCCAAGACAAATAGGATACAGGTAAATCATGGTAGTGAGGGAGTATGGTGAATACGGGTAATTGAGAAAGTTGAAGGAAATTTAATACAGCAGGAGGATATGGAAAATGGTACCAAAGGTAGTGATTGGAGCAAAAATTATAAAAGGCATAATATATTTCATTGGGTAGCAGATGGTAAGTAAAAGATTTTAAATTACAAAGTGTTGTAACTTTATACATCAGAATTTACTAGTGGTATGAAAAGGACCATCTAGAGGTTATTTATTATTATACGTATTATAAATGTCAGAACAGTGTATAATTAAAACTCCAAAAATTCACAGAAATGATTAGTGATTAGTATATTTTAGCTTATGTTGGTGTATGCTGAATATCTTTGACTCATTTTCTTTCTTTAATCAATCAGTCTGTATGCATTCAGGTAATGGTTTTTAAAAAATGACAATAAATCAGATCCTGTTTGAGAAATAAGAGGAGAGGCAGGAAAACAACAAATAAAAGTGGCTTATCATTGTTTTTCTTCATTGTTTCCAAGTATGTTGCAAATTGAATGAGATTTAGCTATTTTAGCTCATAGATATTAAGAGCACTTCCTTAGTTTTTAAGAGTTTTGTTTTAATCAAATATGTGTTAAATATGTAATACTTAATAAAATGCATGCTCTACATTCATAGGTGTGGACTGGACCCTGGGCACCTCACATGAACAGTGTGCATATGAACCAGCTTGGCTGATGAGGATCAGCTTGTTAGCCTGCAGATTCCTTTTCATTCAGAGGAAATCACAAGTGGCCGAAAAAAATTTATGCTCCCAAATCATTCTACTGATGTGCTTGACTGAAGTGTGTAGGCTTTTTGCAGAAGAAGTTACTAACTGACCTATTTTCTGTGAACATTTGTGACTGCCCATTCCCCACCAACATCCGTTTTACCTTAGTTAGCATTTTTCTTATCGTTTTTCTTTTTTTCTTTTCCTCTTCCCCTTTGGACATAACTTTCTGTTGAAGCTGTTCTTTGGCTGGTTGGTTTTAGTACTGTAAACTGCTTCTGAGCAAACACGGAAATTTAGCAAAATTATGTAAACTTGATCCTGAAGTTTTAGAATGGCAAATAAATGTACAATTGTTTACATAACAGAAAAGGCTAAGCAGAAAGTAAATTTCAATATGTCAGTATAGAGGCTCTACTTTATGTAGACTTAAATTAATGTGAGATATGTACCTTCATATTCAGAAATCTGGATGTTTCCTTCATACATTAAACTATTAATAAGCATAACTTTTCTGCTTGTGTAATTTAAGTATAAAGTAAAACAATGGGCATTATCAGTGATGTTTCCTCATGTTGGCTTTTAAAATACCCATCTTGCTCTCTTTTTTGAGTTTGTTTGCAGCAGGGCACATATAGAAGAAATTTATCACCTCTCCATGTCTTTTTATTACCTTGCCACACTTTTAAAACTAATACACACTTCTGTCTTCATTCTTCTCTTCTCACCTTTACCGCTAATAACAGTAAAATTCTCTTGCTGATCGTGAAATAATGTCTTATAAAGATTTTTATTGTAATGGCTGCTACAGAGAAGCGGAGCACCTTAATCATCACCTGTGGTTCTTCTAACCATAAGATGTTTAGTCTTTCTGAGAATTTAAAAAGCCACCACTGGTTCCCAGTCAACATATACAAGCTCTTACTATACTGTTTATTATTAAATAATTCAATGTACTATTTTATATTGGATATATTGATTCTTAACATTGGCTTTCCAGTCATCAAGAGTCAACATAAAAATTCCAATTTTCAGTAAGTTAGTGGAAAGTATCTTTTTTCCCCCCTAATTTTAAAGGCTCCTTATTCTCTACACTTGTATATTATCAGTGAAAGGGATCAACAGCTAACTTGGGGCAAGTAATAAAGGAAATTTTGCATTTGTCATTAAGACAATTTATGGTATACATGAATATACAGAATACAAAATAACGTCTTCATTTAACCTGTTTATATAAGATACAGGGTCACACTAAACTACTCAGTGAGATTTATCTATTCCATTCACTTGAAACAATAAACAATAACATATCCAAGAAGAATATGTGTCCTACCCTGTCTCATATGGAAAAATAAATTATATGGTTGAAATAAAAAAAGAAAGTAAGCATAAAAGTAAAGTAATGAATGCATCAATCTGCCCTTTTTTTTAATTAAAAAAATTCCACAGTAGTGAAACTCAAATTCAGATAAATCGCCCAGAGTTGACAATATTAATATGGTTCCTTGGCTGTGAAGCAAATGAAATGATTTCTTTACTCTGATAGCCTGAATAAAGAGTAAAAAGACTTCTCAAACATATCTAGAAGTTTGTAAACAACACATATATATATTTTAATTTAGGAAGTGGTCTTAAAATATATAAATTTGTTTTGCTACCTATGATCGATATGACCAAAGTTAGGGCAAAAGCTAAATGATATCCTGCAAACATACCTCTGAAGTAAAATTATAGCACTTTACTAAGAAAGGTGTGTAATGCTGTTTAACAGAGTATTTTATATATGACTTTTGCCACTATCCTATAATTTCTTAATTTTTTCCTGAGTTAATTATAATTAAAATAATCTTGCTAGATAATAGATACCACCCAGTATTTATTACAACACATGAGTTGTGTTGATTCACAAAACTGAATTTGTAAGATGGAGGTGTCTTAATAAGAAATAACCTATATTTTCTTGACTTTAAACCTATGGGACTGGGGAATATAGATTGCATGCTCCATATTTAGTTTTGGAGCTCCGTCTTATTGAGTACAATACCATGATTTTAGAAGTCTGTATTAGGAACATTTTTCAAACACATTTTTTATATTTCAGATATACAACAGTGCATTTTTATTTGAAAGATTAAAAAAAAACCATAATCTTGTGAGACCATGCAGGTCTTTCCCCCTTTTGAAAGTATATGGTATGTGTAATTGCAGACTACATAATGTATTTCTTTCATTCATTTTTTTTTTTTTTAAAGAGACAGTGTACCCACGACCTGGGGGTTGGGGGAGTGGTTGGCAAAGGAATAGGAAGAGAATCTTAAGCAGGCTCCACTCCCAGCATGGAGCCCAACGCGGGGCTTGATCTCACAACCCTGAGATCATGACCTGAGCCTGACACCCGACTGAGCCACCTAGGCACACCTTTCTTTCATTCTTTTAAGAAGTGACTTAACTCTTGGAAATAATATTTGGCTTAGCTCACACCTTAAATAGCAAAATAATTAATATCCCAATTGTGTAATCTTTTTATACCAATCATTTCATTTTAGAGATGATTTTATTTACCAGAGCCAACAGAACCCCCATTTCATGAGTTTTCAACATGTATCAACATATTCACAAAAATTGATTGTAGTATTCATGTGAAAGATATTTTTCCCTTCTGTTTATTACTGTAAAAATAAGTCATTTTATTAGTAGTTGAAAATTAACTTTTTGTTAAATTACTATACTTACTGTCATTTTTTTCTCAGGAAAAAAATGGAGGGGGGGATAATTTACTTCCAGATCCTGTCTTGTTCATGAAAATATTATTCCATCTTTCTCTTGACTCAAATGACCTAAATACACATTTCATAAAAATTATTTTGCACACTATTTTATTCACTTTATACAAAGTGATAGACTAAAGAGGGAAACTCAAAATCACAAAAGTTCTTCAGAGCCCCTGTTTTATTTCGTCTGTTTTTCATTTTGAGCTTTTTAGCAACACTCTCATTCCTGCAGATCTGGCATTACAGAACTTCCTTAATGCCAAGTAGTATAATGCAAACTTTTGGAAAGAGGGGATAACTCTGCTTTCCACTATTTGGGCCTATGAAAGATTTGGTAAGAAAGCTCTACTTTGAGATAGCGGAGAAACCTGTATACATCCCACTGATAAATGC
Source organism: Neomonachus schauinslandi (assembly GCF_002201575.2). Classification (NCBI taxonomy): domain Eukaryota; kingdom Metazoa; phylum Chordata; class Mammalia; order Carnivora; family Phocidae; genus Neomonachus; species Neomonachus schauinslandi. The sequence goes on from NC_058404.1 coordinate 145,550,475, forward strand.
TTGCTTCAAGTCGCAACACTCAATTAACTGGTGCTAATGCCAGGTGATGAATTTAGAATGAGAGCTTCATTAGTGCTTAATATGACTTACTATGTTACATACCTTGATTGCAAAAATACTATCACTTGTATTTTGGGTAAATGAAAAGTGTGCAACTATGGCTTGACATAAATAAGAATTCCTTTGTGATAGGACAGTTGGAATACATGACTAGGAGGTTTCATAGTAGACTTCTATCTTTAAATGCATTCACACTTTTGAAAGGTAAAAGTCAATTTTGCATGCTAAGTAAGAACCATGATAAAGATGAGAGGATGTTTTTCAATAGAGATGAAAGGCTAATTTTACATTAACTTTGGTTTTAAAAAACAATGCATTAAATAAGTAGGAAAGAAAAAAATTCAACCTAAATCTAATTCCAAGAGGTCACTTTAACAATTGCTCATGAAAATTATTTATCTTTTAAAAGTTCTTTTATCAAACATTTCAGAGGGCATATTTGGGAAATGAAAAATTTAAATGTACGTTTACACAGTTTATATGTGTAAATAGCCTGTATTCAAATTTTGAATTTTTGAGCCCACTCTGTTCAGCACTGATTCAGAAACTGCAGAAAGAAAATGAAACAGTCTCTATTTTTAAGGAGCTTAAAGTTAAAAAAATTAGTTGTGTGACATAGTAAAGACAAGAATAGGCTAATTACAAATGTTGAACTTTAAAAAAATGTTCTAGTGTGCTGCACAAGTTCATTTGCAGTGTTAGACTTGACAAGATAATCGGTTTGTTCAGTGTTTGTATGGTCATTTCATACTGTACTCTGCAATTCAAAAGAGGTGTTACCACAATTTTGAATAACCGGTACATACACATTAGTGCTAACACTCTCCTTTTGCATTGTTTTATAACTGACAAATACTTCCCCCAGCATTCTTTACCAAGTAGAGATGTTCTGATCATCCCTATTATATGAATTTAGAAATGTATGTTAATACATATGAAATTAGCAGAAGTTAAATATTCATAAATTTTTTTAGATCACAATATTGAAACTTAAAGCAATGAAACACTCTAAAATGAGAATATAATATGTGACTCCAGAAAAGGTGACCTAATCAACTCCCTTTCTCCTGGGTATTAAAAGGTCAGAGCCCCTAGGCTTAACTGCTACTGTGGAAGGACCAATTTCCAATGACATCAGTTCTCCGAAAGGAGAGAAACGCAGTAGCATAGAATTTGCTTCTTTACTCCCACAAATCTGTAGGCAAAGGTATTGCCATTTAAAATTTGTTTCCACTTCGAAGTAGTCACTAGCTACCGGTTGCTTTTGTTTTTTGCTTTTTTAAAATATTTTTTAAAGATTTATTCATTTATTTGAAAGAGAGAATGTGAGTTCGGGGAGGAGCAAAGGGAGAAGGAAAGAATCCTCAAGCAGACTCCCCACTGAGCACCGAGCCTAAGCGGGGGGGCTCCATCCCAGGACCTCCACCGGATCCGCTGTGAGCCACACAGGCGCCCTGGTTGCTTTTTTTTTAACTTAACAAATGGATAGGGAGATAGATTTGTACGTTTTTTCTTTTAAAAAGGAACAGCTGTGTATAGCGTAAATTGGGATTTGTGTGTTTAAACACATTTCAAAATTCGTGTAGGTGCGTAATGAAACAAGAACCATAGTTGCAATTTAGCATTATCCCAACATTTGCCGGAGGCTTGTTTTAACCAGCATTTTATTACGCACAACACAATTTGGGCTCTAGGTTTAGGGCTGACCCTTACATAATTAAACTCCTTCACTCCATTCCAGTTTGTATACTGTTGCCAGGAACACAGAAGTCAAAACTAGTCCGTATAGATTTGGCGTATTCTTTTTAAGCCGAAGACGCTTAATGTTACTGTTCAGGCTCTTGAACCTTTATATAGGATACATGTAATCTCTAGTGAAGAATTGACCTCCCTACCAGTGATAACGCCTCAAGTAAGAAGATGGTATAGTACCCTGGAGTTTTGCTCTTTATATTGGAAGATGAAACACTGAAGGACACTCAGTTTGCAGTTGGGTTTGAAAATGTTAACTGAACAGATGAGCCAATTAAATCTTTATACCACAGATTAAACTATGCCTACTGCATAATGGATGCTCATTAAAACTCAGGTCAGCCAGAAACGCATGCCTTTCTCCAACCTGGCAGTTCAGCAACGTGTTGATTCTTTGGCAGTGTAATCCATTTCAGTCTCCAGCAGAAGCAATCCGATTGCACGTAAAGAGGTGGGGGACTACCTTCTAGTCACAAAAACCACCTACCCAGTTTAATCCACTACAAATCAAACGACTAGTTTGAAGTAGAGGAATGCAAAGGCACACGCTTAAGACCGACTTAAAAAGGCGAGAGCTTCTAGAGACCGCCCAGTCGGGTGCGAGGCAGCAAGTCCCGCCCCTAGCTCTGCAATTCCGGTCCGGCCTCTGAGGAGCTCCAGGCCCGCAGCGGGGAAGTTTTGTGTCTGCGCTGTAGGCCTGCCCAGTGCCGCGTGGGAAAGGCGGGACTTTCCTACCAACTGCGTCATCGCCAGTGCGACGCCAGACATCACTGCCTTGACTGGGAAGGTCAACAGTGCCTGAGGGAAGGCGCGTGCCGATTTTTCGCCTGGGGTTACGGGCGCGTGCGCGTGGCTTCCCTGGCAGAGCGGAGCCCGACAGTAATCTGTGAGGTCCGTGGTTTGGCTCAGCCCTGGCGCAGACATGCTGTGCCGGCTGGGCGGTAGGTGGCTGAGGCCGCTGCCTGTACTGCAGCATGGGGCCCGGGACCGGCCGCTTGCGCCAACCTCAACGGGCGGGGTTAAGCACTCTGCTCTGCCGGTGTGGGCGGTGGCGTCAGTCTCTGCAGTTGGCTCCGGCGGCCCTGGCAGCTGGTACGAGGCCCTGGCCACGTCGGCGCCGGTGCATGGCATGGAGGAGGTACTACTCGGCGTGCACACCGCCACAGGTCTGCCCTGGTGGGCCTGCATCGGTCTCACCACCGTGGCCCTCCGCGGCGCCGTCACGCTACCCCTGGCCGCCTACCAACACTACATTCTGGCCAAGGTGAGGGGCACCAGCACCCTGCGCATCCGCTTTGGCGGTGAGGTGTGGTAGACGTCTACCGGGGGCTAAAATCGCCGGGTGCTTCTGGAGTGCTTAGTGTAAATCATCGTGACCACTTTCTTGCTAAGAAATTTAACTAGCACTGGATATGTGAATTAAGAGATGTTTGGTGACACATGTATTTGTTATTTCGTTTACCCTACTGGGTTTGTGCTCAAAGCCCAAGTGGTTACTAAGCTTGCTGTTAGAGAATGAGAGAAATAAAGGAAGCGGTAGCAGAGTTGTTGTATGGAGAAACCTGTAAAATTGCTGTCTTAAAGACTGTAACAGTCTGTATGTCTGCAGCATCTTTTGTCCCCAAGTATTCCAATTCATCTTTCTTACTAGAAAAAAACTGCTGAGCTAGCCATTTGCAAACTTGATTTCCTTATTCAGGCTGTACCACCTACAACTCTGGTAAGTCGCAGCCACTTGGACTTCAGTGCTTCTATCTCTTCTGTGGAATCGGTATAGTAATACCGTCCAGGCCTACTTCACAATGTTAAGAGATCAAATCAGATAATATGGGTTAAAATATTATTCAAATGTGAGACTTCAAAAATAATGGTTTCCATGTTTTCAGATTATTATAGGGGATGGGGGACCCAGAAACAAAGGGAATCATCAGCACCATTAAGGCAGTGAGGTACTTTACAGAAAGAATTCCCACAGAGCAGAAATAAATGCAAACTTTTTGTGACTCTGTGGCTGTCACAGAGCATATTAAAAACTTAATTAATAATAGACTTCTGTTTTTTCAGTTACCATTACTCAGAAGTCCAAGGATGAAACACTATAGGGTTCAGTTCTTATTAATCCTTATAAGAATTCTATATATGAGGGAACAGGGTTTTAGAACTTAAGTAACTTGCCCAGGATCACATAGCTAAGAGTATAAGCTGGAATTCGAATTTGGTTGTAACTGAAGACATCTTAAGCAAATTTAACACCTTATCCTTAGACTTAAATTTTTTTGAGATGATCAGTAAACCACATTTTTCAGTGAGTTAGAAGAATAGAGGGTAAAATTATGAGTGGTTATGAATAAAGATCCTTTATGTGCTCGTAACAAATTCTACTTTTTCTTTAGCTAGGTGGAAAATTTACAGCCAGAAATAAAAAACATTGCAAGGCATCTTAACCAAGAAGTTGCAGTTCGTGCAAATCAGTTGAGATGGTCCAAAAGAGTTGCCAGGTAAGCTAATTCTATGAATATAGACTATATATATATATACATATATATATATGAATGAATATATACTGCATAAGTGATTATATTAATTATAGGTTTGGGTGTTCTATAGCTTTAGCAGCAAAGTAGTCCTTCCACTCCTTAATATTTTAATAAGTTTGTGTGGTATGAGTTTTTGTATAGTGAAAGCAAGAAATGGAGAAACAGAGCAAGTTCCTTCTTGAGGGACTCCAGCCTCCTGAAAAAAGACCTGTAATCAAATAATGACTAAATTAAGTACTATAAAAAAGGTTATGTACAAGGAGTTCAGTCATAGTGGAAAGTCAGGGAAGGCTTCATGGATGAAGATACTGTGCCACTCTGTTGGGATTTTAGTCAGTAATTGATACAGATTATTTACACACTTGACCATTTTGGAAAGAAGGGTACAGCAGCCCATAAGAAAGGGGAGGTAGAAAATGTGAATGCTCTGGTAGAAGAAAGTAGATAGCCAAGGTGCTGTCTGTCCACTGTGGTTACCCTGTGTAGTTGTCTGTCTGGGCTCTTCGAAAGCCCTTAGAAGGTGCTTGACCATGCATGCTGCAGTTCTGTGTCTGTAGTCATCCATTGGGAACGTCTAAGTCCTCTTGCTTCAATCAGCCTAAGTTAGTACTTAGTCAAATTATAATCCTTACCAGGCTGTGACTAAGTGTTCACCGGTTCACAGCAATGAGAAAAATAAGGGCTTTATATTATGTATATATAATGTATATATGGTTATTGTATATTTTTACCTATATGTGTATAAATGTGCCAACTCTCTTCAATATGAAATTGCTTTTCTCTTTAATGTTAAAAAGATCTGACATTTAAAAAATCATTATGGTAGCTTAATATCTTTACTTAATAAAATAAAAGTTGACAAACTTAACAGTTTTGAAGTTTTACTGATCAGAGAAATCTAAGAGTGACAACTCCAGGCCAAAAGAACAGATTAGTAAGCTGCTCATCTGAATTATAAATGCAGCCTAGACACAACTGGTACCTTGTTTATGCAGCATTGGCAGGATGATTGTCCAGACACATCCTTGCACAGATAGATGACTTTCTAGGAAGACACACCTAAGAGTTTCTTGGATTTTCAATGGAACTGAGTCTTGTAGGGTTAAAGAGAGTTTGTCAGGTGGACAGCCAGGTAAGTGGACTGTCCACACAGATGACTTAATGACTTCCAATTAGCAACAGTCGCGCCTCGGATAAACCTCATTGGCTACGATACTGCCACTGCGCAAAGCTTGACTTAATGACTTCCAAAAGCATGCTGATGTAGAAGTCTGATTTATTGGGTAGCCTGTGCGTGTAGGCACCAAATATACAGGTGTCTGTAGAAGAGTAACAAGAGATAAAGTTGGAAGAGTAGGCAGACTCTAAATTATAAAGCCTGGAATGTCTGTGTACTGTCTTAGTGCAATAATACACTATAATTCTATTGGCTTCAAGTCCCTTGGATGTCTACATTGTAAAAGACATGCTACAGGAGATTTAAAGATGAGTAAGATCCAACACTTGATCTTCAAGGGGCCTATGGAAAGTGGGACTTAAGACGAGAACGGGAATAACGAATAAGGTTAACAGAGAAACAGATTAAGAAAATCTTCATAAAAGAGTTGGCTGAAGGATGTAAACCATTTTGATAGGTCAAGAGCATACATATTACAAAACCACATTGCTACAAAAAGTATATTCAGGGATCAAGTAATTGAGCTTGGCTGGAATGGAGGGATTTGAGTTAAATGTGCTTTCACCTCTAGAATTTTTGATACAAACTGTAGTTATACCATGCCAGTAGTAAAATTTCGCTTGTTAAAACCTAATTAGCCAAAGACCACCAGAGCCAAAGCTTGTAGTTTGATAATGTCAGATTTATCAAATTGCTATGTAATTTGTGTACATGCTAGAGAATTTTCAGTAAAAGACTTTTTTGCCTTTTGTAAGGCAACCCTTTAGTAAAATCTATGACAACTAAAAATCCGACACAAAATTTTAGCTAATAACCACAACATGGGTGTGTTTGTGCTACAGGTATGAAGCACTATTAACAGTCAAATGATATTTTCTCCTTTCCCTTTTTCCCCCCTTCCCTCAAACTAGGCTCACTTATCTAAAGAATATGCGGAGGCTTGTTTCAGAGCTGTATGTTCGGGATAACTGCCACCCTTTCAAAGCCACTGTTTTGGTCTGGATTCAGTTTCCCATGTGGATCTTCATGTCTGTTGCTCTCCGGAATTTTAGCACAGGGGCAACACATTCAGAAGGTAGTTATTATAGAAGTCTGTTTCCCCCAAATAAATTATCTAACATTGTCTTTGTACTCTAAAGAAAAAAAAAAGGCAAAAAAAAAAAAATCCCTGTGCTTTTCATAATTAGAATGTTTTTACCATCTTTCTTACAAGAGTATAGATTTTAAAATATTAAGTGTAAGCAAACTAGCCGTGTTGAGAAAACATGAATGTAAGAAGGACAACAGTAATACAGTTGACCCTTGAACAACACAGGTTTGAACTGGGCAGGTCCACTTACAGGTATATTTTTTACAGTCCCACACTGTAAACGTATTTTCTCTTCATTATGATTTTTTTTTTTAATTTGGGGGGGGGCAGAAGGATAGGGAAAGACAGAATCTCAAGCGGACTCCCCGCTGAGCGCAGAGCCCCACCCAGGGCTGGATGAGCCCCATCCAGGGCTGGATCTCACAACCCTGAGATCATGACTTGAGCCAAAATCAGGAGTCAAACACTTAACCGACTGAGCCACCTAGGTGCCTCTCATTATGATTTTCTTAATAACATTTACTTTTCTTTAGCTTTCTTGTAAGAATACAGTATATGATACTTACAGCATATAAATGCTGTTGATGAGGCTTCCAGACAACAATAGGCTTTCTGTAGTTCTTGGAGAGTCAAAAGTTATGCAGAGGTTTTTTTTTAAGATTTTATTTTTAAGGGGCGCCTGGGTGGCTCAGTCATTAAGCATCCCTTCAGCTCAGGTCATGATCCCAGGGTCCTGGGATCAAGCCCCGCATCGGGCTCCCTGCTCTACCAGAAGCCTGCTTCTCCCTCTCCCACTCCCCCTGCTTGTGTTCCCTCTCACTGTGTCTCTCTCTGTCAAAAAAATAAAATCTTAAAAAAAAAAAAAAAAAGATTTTATTTTTAAGTAATCTCATACCCAATGTGGGGCTTGGACTCAACCTTGAGATCAAGAGTCACCCGCTTTACCACTGAGCCAGCCATGCGCCCCGTACACAGATTTTCAACTGCTCAGAGGGTCTGCACCCTTAAGCCCTGAGTTGTTTAACGGTCAATTATACTTCTTCATGGAAGTCATAATAAAATTCGTGTTACAATTCCATGATTCAGTTTCCTGGCTAAGAATTTTTTCCATTTATAAAATTAAGGGACCAGAAAAGCATTCACAGTTATAAATGTAAACATTTATTAAGAAACTATAAACTAAAGTATTTGCTTAAAGGCATTTCCAACCAGAAAATATCTGAACAGACTTGAAAGAAAGTAGCCTATGGACAAATAGTTATATAAATATAAGTTTGAAAAGAGTACTGCTATGTATCTTTATGCTCCTACATCTGTTTGCTACAGAGAGCTTCTTCTTTCTCAGTACAGGAAGACTAATTTACGTTGTGGATTGAAAGTGAATAAAACCAATGCAAGTCTTTAGTGTGAAGGACACCTTATTTGATTTAGACTACTAATGTGTTGTATGTTTCCTTCTGCTATGTTTTATTTATAAAACTGTCTTAGCAGGTTTTTCTGTTCAGGAACAGTTAGCTACTGATGGAATCCTGTGGTTTCCTGACCTCACTGCACTGGATTCTACTTGGATTCTGCCTATCTCCGTTGGTATCATCAATTTATTAATAGTGGAGGTCAGTGGTTTTAAATGAGATTTGTTTGCCATTTAAATTATTGGGATTTTTTTTGCTGTTCCAACATCAAATATAAATGTGTTTGAGTTGGTAGTGATATTCTAGCTTTGAGCCATAATTGAGATTCCTTGGTTTCTGGTCATAGATCAGCTGTTGGCAAGTCTTAGGCCAGTTCCTTAACCTCTCTGGGGGCCAGAATGCTCATAATTAAAATGGAAGAGCTGAATTAGAACACTTCTAAAGTCTCTTTCAGTTTTACAGTTATATGAATCTAATACACACAATTTTGTGATTTGTTTTTGGTAAAGACAGTAATTAAAATGGTTAATCAGTCTGGTTTTATTCTCACATTAGATTGGTATTTTGTGTATATGTTTAAAATGTAAATTTGCAAGTAGGAAACATAGTATCTGACTTTTTTTTTTTTTTTTTTTAGCTGTATGACCCTAGAAAAGTCAGTACTCTATGTGATGGAGTAGAAAAACACACACATATAAAACATGATCTGTCAGCTATGTCTTACCATTATCCCATGCTGTGTTACTCAACAGTTTAGGGGAAGCAAGCCTTTAATTGTATAAGGAGCTATTCTCAGTTGAGTAGAACATAGACTCTTTGAACTAGAAGAAACCTTAGAAAAGATCCTTAGAACCTCATCTCAGAGACCCATCACTGGTCTCTGTTTCAGAAATCGAATACACCCCTTATTTATTATTATTTTTTTAAGATTTTCTTTATTTATTTGAGAGAGAGAGCACAAGCAGGGGGAGCGGCAGAGTGAGAGGGAGAAGCAGACCCCGACGTGGGGCTCCATCCCAGGACTCCGGGATCACGACCTGAGCCAAAGGCAGATGCTTAACTGACTGAGCCACCCAGGTGCCTCAAACCCTTTATTTTTTCAAATGGGAAGAATGAAGATGATACTCTAATGTTTTGGGTTAGGGTTTCTTGAGAAAAGACTCCATGTGTAGTCTTAAGTGTGTTTCCCTAAGGTCACCTAGCACCATTGAATGTGGTTGGTACTTAGTGAATATTTGTTAAAATGAAGAAAATGATCAACACCAGGTCACAGTGAATTAATGTCAGTCTTCTAGTCTTTCCTTTTACCAACTAACAACCCAGTATACGTAAGTTTAATAAAAACTTATTCTTGGGACGCCTGGGTGGCTCAGTCGGTTCAGCATCTGCCTTTGGCTCAGGTCATGATCCCAGGGTCCAGGGATCGAGTCCTGCATCCGGCTCCTTGCTCGGTGGGGAGTCTGCTTCTCCCTCTGCTTGCCACTCCCCCTGCTTGTGTGAGTGCTTGCTGTCTGTCTCTCTCTCTCTCTCTGACAAGTAAATAAATAAAATATTTTAAAAAAAAAACTTATTCTTACACAATATACACCATGTGCCAGGCACTATTTTAAACAATTTATGTGAGTTAACTCATTTAATTCTTAGAATAATCCTGTGATATAGGTACTAATATTATCCCCATATTAAGGTAGAGAAAGCGAGACACAGAAAGGTTAAGTAACTTACACAAAATCACATAACTATTAAATGCAGGGCTGCCATGTGAATCTAGGTAGTTTGGATCTGGAGTCTGTGCTCAAAATCATTTCATTATTCTATCTCTTAAATAAGTTATTTATAAGTCATAACTGCTTTTCCTAGCCTGGTTCTTCCCCTTATTCCATATAGCCAGATCACAAACCTTTGAGATTCCTATTACGATCCTTCTTTATGCCAGCCACTGTGTTTAAGTACCAAAACAAGGGTAACGATTCATACATAGCACCTATCTTGAAAGGACTTTCAGTCTTACAATCTTTAAAAAACATTGACTTGTAAAAATTATGCTCTTTAATATAGCTGAATCCCCTTTATTGCTATTGATTAAAGCTCCATTTAATAATTCTGCATAATTATTAAATTTTTCAGAAACATAGATCGTCAACTCTACATTTATCAATGTTTTAATTTTTTTGCTTCTATTAAAATATAGATGGAGGCCAGTCAAAAACAAATTGTATTTTAAAGCTTGTCTGATTTAATATGCTCAATAATTATTGTGTGTATTTATTATTCTACCCTCTCAGATTTTTGCTCTGCAAAAAATTGGAATGTCTCGTTTTCAGACATATATTACATACTTTGTTCGTGCGGTATCAGTGTTGATGATTCCAGTTGCTGCAACCATACCTTCAGTGAGTAAGCACCCACATTGTGTGTAGCATGTGCTAAATCCTCTCTGTGCTTAGACTGGCTAGGATTCTGTGTCTTCTGTTGAGCTTCCTTTGACTGCTAAGTCCCTTATTGGTTTCTGAGTTTCTGTAGTAATTAATATCACCAAGTGACACTTCATATTTTTTGGGATTAATCTTCCTTTGTGTGAATGTGAGTTAACTCTCAAACTCCTTTTTCTTTCTTTTTTTTTAAATCTTGCACAGTGCTTTAAACAGTATTTGTTCTGTTTGATTAGTTGAAATACTGAATTCCTTCTGTCTGCATAGACTGGGCCAAGGAATTTAGCTCTTAAAAAAGAAACAAAACTTTGTGCCAAGTCCATATGGGTTCATATGTGATATTATTTAACCTCAACAATTCAGTGAGGTAGGTACACCTGCCCCCATTTATATGTCAATACACTTTGATAGAAATAGAAAAAAAATAGTTACGTTTGCAGTTATTTCACATTTTTAGCCTTTTGCTTATTTCCCAATGATACTTAGTGCAAAGAGGGCAAAAGCAGTCTTAGGTATTATCTCTCTCTGCTCAGGGCCAACACATTGACCATGAAGTAGAATTCATTTACTGGGGATAGATAGGGTTCATTAGCATATATCAAAGTACTTCATTGTCTTAGGAATCTGAAACAGTGCATTTTCAGCATCAAAAATGTATTTTTTAAAGCTGTCTCTTGGTCTAATACTGTCACTAATCCTGTGTAAAATAAGTCAGTTTCCACATTTCTGAAGTAGACCTCATAATGTCTGTGAGAACTAATAAAGTAGCATCAAGTGCTTACTATAGTACTTTTCATGTGAAAATAGAACAGTACAGATTCACTGCATTTCTGGGGAGAAATAATACCAGTTTATATATTATCAGGAAACTCCCTGATCAAATGAAATAGGAGCAGTGAATTTTCAGTGAGGGATTGGGTTTAAAGTGAATAACAGAGATCTCAAAAGCAGTGTCTTAAATACCCAAGTTTATTCTCTCAAATATAGGAAATTCCGAGTTAGGCAGTTTAGTGTAGAGCTGATGTGGCAGCTCCATGAAGATACATGAGGAACGCAGACTACTTCTCTCATTATGTTCCACCATCCACTGCCTGTAATTTCTATCCTTAAGGCCACAGTATGGTCATGATGGCTGCTGGAACTTATCTTGCAGGAATGGTAAAAGGGTGCTTCAAGGCTCCCTTTAAGGAGCCTTGACAGATGTCACACCAAACACTTGTGCTAACATCCTAGTTATTTGGGCGACACTTGGTTGCAGAAGAGACTGGGAATTAGTCCTTTTTTTTTTTTTTTTTCCCTGATGGCAGTATACCCAGATTAAAATGAGAATTTTACTACTAAGGAAGAAGAATTATTCTTAGGCAGTTCATAGTCTACCATAGTATGTAGAGTACTTTTTTCTACCATAGAGTACTTTTTTCGTACTGGATAAGTCAGATGATGATGATGGCTAATAATCAATATTGACTTTGTGCCAGGCACTGTTTTAAAAGGTTTACATGTATTAGCTCATATAATTCATCCAGTGTGCACTGAAGTAGGTGCTATTACAGTCTCCACTTTAGTGATGAGGAAACAGACACAGAGAGGGTAAGTAGCTTATCCAAGGTCACTCATCCATTAAGCGACATGTAATATCACTTAAGTATCTAAGACCCATCCAGGCAGTTTAGCTCCTGCCCGTGACTACTATGCTAATCTGCTCTGAGGATGTGGTACTTTCTGCCCCAAAAAATTTGCTTTGGAACAAATCCAAGTGCTTAATATAGGCCACCTACTGTGCTTACCAGTCTGTGTGAGTTATCTCCCTTTTTCCTCACAGCAGCCTTCTGAGGCAGGTATAGTTCAGTCCCCATTTTATAGATGAGAAGACTGAAACAGAAGGAAAATAACTTCCCTGCAGTCAAATAAATGGAATTCACATTCAGGCAGTTCAGCTCCAGGGCCTGGACTCAACCACCACAGGCTCATGCCTCTGGGGCCTGATCACATTCTGATGCCAAAGAAAAGTTTGCAACTCCCAACTGTGGGAATATTTCAAAAGGCTATAGAACTTAGTCAACCTAAATAAATCACTCTGAATGGAAGTACAAAAGAAAGTTGAAGATAATGCTGAGACTGTTCATCTCTGAAAAAGGCAAAGATAATTCATTCCTAAGAAACCAGTTACTGGGAAAATTTGGGGTGATAGATCACTATGTAGAGGAAAACGGGGTCTAGGGAGCCTAAATGGCTGTGCCCCCAGTACCCTACCTCCAATATAGCAGCTTGTCAGGCCTCTTGATGGGGAAAAAGGGTGCTTACTTGCCAAAGAGGGGAGGGGAGATCTCTCTTGAGCCTCTGCCTGGGCGCTGCTCTCTGTCATCCACTTGCTATCATGAATACCTCTCCTCTTGGCTTTCTTTTCACTTTTTAGTCCTTTTAGCCTTCTTTCTTACCTAGTAGAATCGTCACAGTTATCAGATAGCTGCCACAGGTCTTGTTCAGTCCCTGTCCACGGTTGCTTCCCCACGTTGTCATTTTCTCTTGTACGGCCTACCCGTCTCTGGACGTCAGTGTCCTTGGAGAGTTGAGAAGTACTAACATTCATGTCCTTTCTTCTCTTTCTAGTCGATTGTGCTCTACTGGTTGTGCTCCAGCCTCATGGGCCTTTCACAGAACTTGCTGCTGCGCTCTCCTAGGTTTCGTCAACTTTGCCGAATACCGTTGACCAAGTCAGATTCAGGCACTCCTTATAAGGACCTCTTTGCTGCCTTTTATGCCAAGTTCATTTCAAAAAAATGACATGCTTTCCATTAATTTTGAAACAATTGCCAGTGTCATTATCACAATATATTTAGGTTTAGAAATTCAGATTTGATTTAATTTGTCTTTAAAACCATGAACTGTGTAAAGTACTGTGGGTTAAGATATAATCCAAATATATTTGACAATACTTAAAATCCTTTAAGTGCTAGAAATATATGTTTAATTGTATCTTAAAAATACAAAAGTAGAATCAAAGTGCCTGGTTCTGCTTATAAAATTACAACTTGGTAGAGGTGCCAGAACTTTGGAAAAAAGGATTAGATACTGAATGATGTCGAATTATACTGACCAATCTCATACATTAAAGTTTTTTAAAGAGAATACAGTGAGGTGATTCTTAAAATTTTGGAGGTGTGGAGGATCATAGACCCATTTGCACGTCTGCTAAGGCTATGGTTTTCTTTTCAGAAAAATCCTGGGACTCAGAACATGGGGGCCTTGGTTGATGAGCCTCCCTTCCCATGCCCCGAGGCTTTTTGGTAATTCCTGGTTGAGAAATCTTATTCTAATGGAACACACAATGATGATGAGTTAATGTGTGACTTTTAAAAAATGGACTTGAGATACATGCAGTAGAGTAATCCTTAAAGAAAGTACCTAATATGGTAGGTGATACTGCCTTTCAGCCCTGCTCTGAAAGAATACAAGAAGGGTACATTCCTTTTTCTGTATCTTAAGACTGAAAAAAAAAAAAAAAAGACTGGACTAGAGTATAGCACTAAGTACTGATAGAGCCCAAAGTGGAAAATCTTAAGCATTAAGTTTGTTTTAGTCAAAGGAAGAAAAACTGAAGGGCAGCTATCTGTTATGGAGGTGATTTTATAAACTTCTTTATTTGGAAGGATTAAGTATTCTAATGGGTTTAGACTATGGTAGATGGAAAAACTAACAGATAATACAAATTGTGGATCCAGTTTTTTGTTTGTTTGATTTGAAAGGATGATAAAACTAATTGTGATTGGGATATTTATGTCATTTGAAAAGATTATAAATTACAAGTTTTCATTGAGTTGGAATATGAAGCTCATTTTTGAGAGGCCCTGTATCCCATCTCGTGTTTTACAATAAAGAAAAAACTAAAGCAGAATTAGTCATTTTTTGAATAATGTCTATTAAATCTTAGCCATTTTGGTTGTCACCTCACCGGGTATTTAAAGGTAGCTGTTGGGACCTGGTTCTCTTTTCCTGACTTCCCAGTCCTGGTTCGTGACTGCCCTATTGAGGTAACTATCTTTCTAATCACAGTGAAGGAATTGAAGCCTCCAATACAGTAAATCCTCATTATTCTCAGACTTTGTATTTGCCAATTTGCCTACATGCTAAAATTTATTTGTAACCCCCAAATCAGTACAGGGCTTTTGATGTCATTCTTGGACAAACATGGAGTGCCAAAAAATTTGAGTCATTCGAGGTATGTGTTCCCAGATAGGTCAAACAGGGCAACACTGTGGCTTGTTTCAGCTGTCAGACTGTATAATAACCAAGTGTCCTTTTCATGGTCTAGTGCCATGTTTTTTCTCATTCAAGGGCTTTTTGTTGGTGGTTTTGCTATTTAAAATGGCCTCCAAGTGTTGTCATGCTGAAGTGCTGTCTAGTTTACCTAGGCACAAGAATCCTGTGGTGTTCTTTAAGGAGAAAGTAATACCTAAATAAACTTCATTCAGGCATGAATTACGATGCTGTTGGCCATGAGTTTACCATTAATGAATCAACAATATATTGTATTGATGGGTTGACAAAAATGTGACAAGAGGCTCACAGAAATGTACCCCTGTAAATTCTCTAGGAGCAATGGTTTAGTGTTGACTAATTCAGAGTTTGTGGTAATTTTATAGAATATAACTACCCCAGATAACAAGAATTGACCTTTCGGAACATGTACAATCAGGGAAGGAAAGGCAGAAATATGTGTGCTGGTTGTATTACACAAAAAGAGGAAAGAGAATTTGAGAAAAATTTTGGCTATCTCGAACAAGTTGTCTCGCCACGTGTATCATTGGGTACTGATTCATGTATTTTTCTCATAATGGGATGAAGGAAATCAGCCCTCTTCCCCCCATTTTACTCAAAGAAGTTTGTCACTTTCTGAAAGTAAGAAATAAAGGAATGCTGTTAACTCCCTTTTCCAGTAGGTGAATCTTCTTTCCATGAGCATGCTTTACCTTGTTTACTTGGATTCCCCTTGATTTCTAAATGTACATTTAACATCTTTTTTCAAGGGATAGTTTACCTTGTTTCCTATTGCTTTCCTGTTTTCAGACATTTTGAATTGCTTTGAAAATGTATGTAAATTTATTTGAAAATACAAGGTCCGGGCGCCTGGGTGGCTCAGTTGGTTAAGCGACTGCCTTCGGCTCAGGTCATGATCCTGGAGTCCCGGGATCGAGTCCCGCATCGGGCTCCCTGCTCAGCAGGGAGTCTGCTTCTCCCTCTGACCCTCCCCCCTCTCATGTGCTCTCTCTCTCTCTCTCAAATAAATAAATAAAATCTTTAAAAAAAAAAAAAGAAAAATACAAGGTCCTTCCTCCCGTATCTCAAAATAATTTCTGGTAGAGCTGAAGGTGGCTGGGATCTTAGAAAATACTCATGAATAAAGAAAACTGATACATTATGAACTGAGGTGAATTAGTCACCTGACTTCAAGCTGGTAAATATTCCTCTCATTTCTTTCTCCAGGCAGATTTTTTAGTAAATAGCAAGTCATGGTTCAGAAATCCCAAGTCTGTGGTCTTTGATCTTATTTCCCCAGCAGTTTGTCATAGTCAGGAGCACTTCCAGAGCCTAAGATTAGGGGAGGTGGGTACTGGATGGGAACAAGAGGACACACACACACTGTAAAGATCCCTTGACAACTTCCTGCTGGATGCTTCTCCCTCCTCTGCTGCTGAGGGACTGGCAGAGCTCTGTCTTGGACCCTACAGAGTTCAGGAAATCTTGTTTTTTTTTCAGATGGAGACCATAGTCTATTTGTCTGTGACACCCTTCCTCCTCTCTTGAAAGGGAGTATTTTTTTTTCTTTCCTCCAGGTGGGCCTTATTTTTGACTCTAGGCCAGATTCACTTTTTTATCAGTGTGTCTCAGCCCAAGAGTTAGGAAAGGAAACTCCCTCCTGGATCAATTTATATTCTACCATGATACTAGTGCTCAAACATATGTTAGGAGATGGAACTGGCATAACCAAACAACCCAAGTTTTCCCTGGAAGCATTGTAAGAGAAAACCTGAAGAGTCCTATCTGGGCCAGATGTCATAGGTGGGAAGATTTAAAAGCAAAATCCTTGATTGCCACCTTCACAGATAACGCAGGAGAGGTTTCCAAACCTCTTGGAGAGCAAGCCTTGCTAAGGTACCTTTAGAAGTACTCAAGAACTAAAAACCAAACCTTCACATCTCAGAAGAGGTACAGCCAGTTCTCCTAGACCATAGTGGGGAAATTGTTTCTGGGGAAAAGTGGAAAAAATGAGGGCCCAAATGAGCCTCCATAATTTCTCTATTTTCCACCTGTGCTTAATTCATCAACCTATGTCTTCATAGGTTCCTCCTCTGAGGATTCCAGGAATATTTATCTATCTATCTATCTATCTATCTATCTATCTATCTATCTATCTATCTATTTTTGAGAATCACCTTTTAAATTGCTTCAATACCACATTAAGCTCCAAAAGCAGTAGGAACTCAGATCTTAGAAACAAAGAATGTTGTTTGTTTTTCCCCTGGGTGATAAGTGAAGTTACCACAGAATGCAAAATTTAAGATTTCAGGTAATGACCTATGAATCCATGCAAGAATTTAGGTTCCTGTCTTAAAGCTAAATATGCAAATGTGACATAAAACATGAGACTAGTTACAATAGGCCATCATTATTGATGCTCTCTTCTTTTATGAGCTGATTCTACCAGGACACAGATTATCTGGAAATTATAGGAATCCATAGAAAGTTTTCCATTTGAACCTTATGAATATAGTTTAAAGTTGTAATAATGGATATTTTTCTAATTATTGTTTTCTTTATATTTTTAAATACCGAATTTCGTGGAATCAATATTAGCTTTGGGACATTTGAATTTGTGAAGTAATAAAACCATAGATATTTCTGAAATTTTAGATTTCTGTACTGTGTTTCAACAAGTAAAATAAGAATTTATATTCATATATGTTTTTAATGTATTCATACATACGAATTTTCATCCATGAACATTTCAAGCAAAACCTGAAGACTGAATTTACATGTATTCTTTTTTTTTTTAAGATTTTATTTATTTATTTGATAGAGAGAGACACAGCGAGAGAGGGAACACATGCAGGGGGAGTGGGAGAGGGAGAAGCAGGCCTCCCACTGAGCGGGGAGCCCGACGCAGGGCTCGATCCTAGGACCCTGGGATCATGACCTGAGCCAAAAGCAGACGCTTAACGACTGAGCCACCCAGGTGCCCTGAATTTACATGTATTCTTTGTAATCATATGAAAGACAAAGATACCAGGTATAATCTAAGAAAGTGAAAAACTAGTAACTAGGGTCAAGCTAATGCTAATTGGGGGAATCCTTTATTTTATTTTATTGTTTGTCATGTTTTGTATTTTCATGATATTGGTCAAATTATTTTACATTTGTATAATTCTTTTATTGTTTAAGATGTTTCTGTATCCACATATTTTTTAAAATTTTAATTCCAGTATAATTAACATACAGTGTTATATTGGTTTCAGGCATACAATATAGTGATTCAACAATTCTGTTCGGGATGCCTGGGTGGCTCAGTTGGTTAAGCGTCTGCCTTTGAATCAGGTCTTGATCTCAGGGTCCTGGGATTGAGTCCCACATTGGGCTCCCTGCTCAGCAGGGAGCCTGCTTCTCCCTCTGCCTACCACTCCCCCTGCTTGTGCTCTAGCTCTCTCTCTGATAAAAAAATTAAAAAAAGAAAAAAAAATTCTATCCATTTTTCAGTACTCATCACAACAGGTGTACTCTTAATCTTTAATTGGGGGAATCCTTTTAGACCTGTAAACTGTGGTATGATAATACATAACATTAAGGTGGTATAGGGATGGATCTTAATATTACAAGATTTGTAATATGGCTTGGAAAAAGCAAATTAAATTTAAAAAGCTTGGAAGATCAGGATAGTACTTAGCAAATTTTTTAAAATAATGACTATATAAAAGTACATTGATTTTACTACTCCTAGAAATTAAATAATAGGTGAAGAATTAGCTTATTCAGCCAGAGAGTATGCATATGAATCATGTATTTATAACTATGTAGTCCGTCATTAAAAAATGTACATAGATCACATAATTATGAAATAAGATTGTTTTGCAGATTCTGGAGACAGAGTTGTTTTGCGTGTTTTACATCATCTCAAAGTACAGTAGACCCTTCTCTGTCCTGGCTGCAGCAGACAGCCATAAAAGAAAGCCACCTTGTAAGAGCTTTGAACTAATCACACTCCTATAATGCCAAGAAACAAAGCAAACTGAAACCTCATCAGGTAAGGACGGACACTGCCACAGAGAGGGAGCGATTTGGTGAACAAATTTACTTGAGGATCATTAGTGGACTGTAGTCTAAAAGCAAAAGGAATTATTAGAAAATTTTTAACTTTATTCAGTAATTGTATTCTCTTATTAATATTGCAGTGTTATTTTGGAACTTATTGTTAGGTAAAATATATAATGTCTAGTAGGTATCTTAGTTTTCTTTGGATGCTGTAACAAATTCCTTTATGCTGCTTATGCTACCAAAGGGAAGATATTATTGAATGTATTTTTTGGAGTTTTTTTTTTTAAAACATTTTTAAGTGAAGCATAGTTGACATGCACATATTAGTTTCACGATATTGCAACACAGTGGAGATACAGAAGATACTTTTTTTTCAAGTCTTTCTTTTAAGATAGCTTCAGGGATTGCCCCTGAGTAAGAAACTGGCCCCACAGAGGGTCCTCTCTCCCCACAGTTCTCCACCCCCACACCCCCACAGATATGAAGCCTAGCCTTCATATCTGTTTCACCTAAGACCTTCCACAATCTCAATTAGGAGCAATACATAAAAGCATTTTGATCCTGGTTGATTCCCATCTGTAGGAACCCCAAGGCTTGGCCAGTATCACAAGAGAAAGAAAAAGTTACCAGCTGAGATATGGCAGCAAAATCCCCAGGAATCCACTAAATCAAAGTGTGTTCATACAGAGGCCTTGCCTAGTTCTTTGAACAGTAACTTTTTGCTTTGCTGTAACTTGAGCATGAGGGAGATATTGACACACTATCCCAAAGAAATAGGTGCTGAGAGAACCTTGGCCCCTAGTGTTCTACCACTGACTGCCTTCTTGACCGCCTTGTATTTTGGTAAGTTTTACAAAGTAGCCTTACCTTTAATTGCCTAGTCCTGTACTGCTGGTTTCATTTAATAAAATGGACTTCTGGGTGTTTGGCAACAAAAGCATTAATGGACAGACCTGAAATAAAACTAAAAGTGCTCCAAGAAAACAGTCACTGAGTTATTCTACCTAAGGTAACGAAAAGAAATTTCTATCCTTGAGAATCTCTGCTAACTCCAGAGGGCCAAGAATTTCATGAAAAAGAGGCCTCTTGGAAAGTGCCCAATTTCTATCTTTTCCATTTTGAGAAAATATCACAGGTGTGCTTCTTTCTCTTTGTATCCCTAAAAAGGCAATTTACATTTGTTTTGCCTTGGTTGGGAAGGCAGCACTGTATTTAATTTAGCTCTGATTTTTGTCTTCTGGCTAAATTGTAGCTCTCCAGGGAAACTTCAAAAAATGGATTGTGAAATATATCTAACCATATTCTTTTCATTGCAGCTGCATTTCTGCATGTTCCAACCATAGCACAAATAATTTGAGGAATTTCTTCTAATTATAACCTCAAGCTTCCTGGATCATCTTTGAGTGATGGATGCTTCTGAGGGTAAGGAGTATTAAAAATACTATGAAAGAATTTGCAGTTTCATATTCCATGCTACTTAAAATTTATCCTATGTGTTGCTACAGGTAAGAAACTCTCAAAGTTTTATTATAAAAGCTTCAGTTGTGCTTGAGTTTTCAAATACAAATGGTCTATTTTGGAGTCCAAATTAAAAACTATAGTTCCCATTTAAAATTATAGTTGCAACCAAGTATAAATTTTGAAATGAATTATTTTCTTCCTCATCCTTAACTCTCACCTATCTGATAGTTATTTTACTTAAAATACAGCTGATCCACATTATTCACAGATTCATATTTGTGGGTTCATCTACTCACTAAAAGGCATTTGTAATATCCTCATGATGCTTTTTCTGGTATTAGCAGACATGCATGCATGCTCAGAGCAGCCAAAAATACGAATGGCAGGGCGCCTGGCTGGTATGTGACTCTTGATCTCAGGGTCCTGAGTTCAAGTTCCACACTGGGTATGGAGTCTACTTGAAAAAACAACAAAAAAACCCAAACTGTCCAATGCTCACACTCAGCTGAGATCAAATGAGGTGACGCTCTGCCTTTTTGTTTCGCTTCACGTACTGTAAATAAGTATCTTTCTCACGGTCTATTTAGTGCCATGTTTTCCTCATTTTTTTTTTTTATTGATGATTTCTCTGTTTAAAATGGCCCCCAAACACTAAGTGTAAGAAAGGTATGGTGGTCTCACAGAGAGAATATGTATGTTCGATAAGTTTTGTTCAAGCATGAGTTATAGTGCTATTGGCCAGGAGTTCAGTGTTAATGAATCAGCGATATATATTAAATAAGATGTCTTTAAACAGAAACACACACATAGGACAAGATTATGTCTTGATTGGTTGATGAAAATGTTACGAACACAGGCTTACAGGAACCTAACCCTGTGTTTCCTTTAGGAACAACTGTATTGATGCTGGATGGGCAAGGCCCCGAGAGGGCCTCAGGCCCCTCTCCAAGAGGGTTCTTGGCTTTGCACAAAAAAGAATTCAAGAACAAGCCATTTGGAGAAAGGGACAAGGATTTATTAAATATATAAAAGTAAGAAAGGAGCTGCTTCACAGACAAAGTTGTTCTGTCCTCCCAGGTGAGGAAGAGGACCCCCCCCCCTTTGCCTCTAATGAAGGTTTTTTTTTTTTTTAAGATTTTATTTATTTATTTGACAGAGAGATAGCGAGAGCAGGAACACAAGCAGGGGGAGTAGGAGAAGCAGGTTTCCCGTGGAGCAGGGAGCCCGATGCAGGGCTCGATCCTAGGACCCTTGGATCACGACCTGAGCTGAAGGCAGACACTTAACAACTGAGCCACCCTGGTGCCCCTCTAATGAAGGGTTTTATAAGTTTTTTTAAAATTAGCTAACTGGATAGGAGGGGCTTACTCTTTAACTTTGGGTTTATCACTTACACTGGGTGGTTGGTTTTTCCAGTCTTTGGGTTATGGAATTACCCACAGGGAGCAATTTTAAGAATGTCCAGCTTTTATGACTTTTACTGTCAGAGGGAGTGGGGTCTTGTGGTCTTCAATGAGTTGGATCTCATGACTCTTTTTATGACCTGCTGACTTTTAGGTTAAGGGTCAGCCTAAAAACCAAAATGGCTTTACTTTGATTGACTTGCCCAAGCCTCCTTTGCCTCCTGCGTTAGTACAGTAGTCACGAATTCAGTGTTCCCAGTGGCTTTACAGAACAATACTACCAAGTGTAATGAAAATTTACTATACTTCAACCTGTGTCTAGGGTATGATATTCATATGATAGTTTAAATCAGGGGTCCTCAAATTATGACACTGGGGCCAAATCCACCTCACCGCCGTTTCTTGTACAGCTTAAAAGCTAAGAATGGTTTTTACATTTTTAAATACTTGAAAAAATCAAAAGAGTAATTTGTGATGTACAAGAATGATATGAAATTCATATTTCAGTATCTATAAATAAAGTTTTATTGGAATACAGCTGTGCTTATTTGTTAACATATTTCTGTGGCTTTCACCCTTCAGCTGCAGAGCTGACTGGTTGTCACTCTGCTCAGCTCACTCCAGTTTCAGTGATGCAGCTTTTATTCCACAGCATTTAGAGTGCTGTGTGTACCGCCCTACTCTGACATTTTATTTATTATTTTAACCAGTTCATATTCAGTCAAAATAAGAAATGTAGACTTCAGATGTCATGCATTTAAGGCACAGTACAGTGTGGATTATGGTATCAAATTAGATGGCAAACATTGTGTTTATTATGCAGTGATACTATCACTGTGCTAAAAGTATACAGTATATGTTGACATTACCAGGCATCACGGTATTCCCAATTTACAGGAAAGTAATAGTTAGAAAAATAGAAAATTTAAAATGGGACAGCTCATTATAGCAGAATGGTTTTAAAAGAAAAATTCCAACTAACGGAAAATTCTGCTTCTCTCTACTACCCTCAGAACGCTTCTAGCCCCCAAATATGTGTATTTTTTCCCCACAACAAGCGATTCTCGCAGTTCTCTGCACCAATTGGGTGTCATACAGTTCAGTTCCAACACTTCCTCGAGTTAGTGTCAGATTGCACAGGTTAAGAGCTCAGTCCCATAAGACTGCTGCCCCTCCTCAGACACCAGTCTCAAGTAGTGGATCTTCAGGTTACCCACAGCTTCTGTCTGACTTGGTTGCAAATCGAGGGTTTCCATAGCCTCTGCCTTGGGTTCCATAATATGCTAAAATGGCTCACAAAACTCAGGAAAGCACTTAGTATTATCCATTTATAATAAAGGGTACAACTCAGGAAAAGATGGATAGAGCAATGTATGGGACAGGGTGCACAGAGCTTCCATGCTCAGTATGGAGGCATCATTATGTAGGCACCATTGATTAAATCATTGACCACTCATTGGTGATTGAATTCAATCTCCAGCCCTGCCCTCCTGTGAGGTTAAGGGATGGGGCTGAAAGTTCCAAGTTTCTGGTTACCTTGTTGGTTCCCATGGCAACCAGCCCCCATTCTGTGGTTATCAAGGAGGGGCTTTCCTTTTTTTTTTTTTAAGATTTTATTTACTTATTTGACAGAGTGCAAGGACAAGTAGGCAGAGCGGCAGGCAGAGGGAGAGGGAGAAGCAGGCTTCCCACTGAGCAGGGAGCCCAATGCGGGGGCTCAATTCCAGGACCCTGGGATCATGACCTGAGCCGAAGGCAGACACTTAACCAACTGAGCCACCCAGGCACCCCAAGGAGGGGCATTCAAAAATTGCCTCATTAATATACATTTAGGTGTGGTCAAAAGGGCCTTTTTATTATGAATAACAAACTCAGCTCCTTTAAGAGCTGTTTAAGGAGCACAGAAGGCCAAATGTAACAAAAGATGCTTCTATCACTTTTCACTTAAGAAATTACAATGAGCGGGGTGCCTGGGTTGGCTCAGTCCTTAAGCATCTTCTGCTCAGGTCATGATCTCAGGGTCCTGGGATCGAGCCCCATATAGGGCTCCCTGCTCAGCGGGGGGTCTGCTTCTCTCTCTCCCACTCCCCCTGCTTGTGTTCCCTCTCTCGCTGTGTCTCTCTCTGTCAAATAAAAAATAAAATCTTTTTTAAAAAATTACAAAAAAAATTACAACAATTTTAGAAACTGTGTGCCAGGAACCATGGATGAAGACCAAATATGTGTTTCTTATTTTATCACAATATCACAGGGTTTTAGTTGATGAAATTGGCATTTTGCTCAGACAATGGATTATTTAAAATGAATTCTCATTGGTCAGATTAGTTGTATGAAGGCATTTGGATTGATTGAGATGTATTTAAGGGACATGCCTACATTTGAATGAATAGGGGATAAGAATCTGGTAAATCCTCAGGGATGGTCCTGAGGCTTAATCTGTATAAATTATTCTGTTCCTTCTAAGGATAACAGAATCCTGCCGGTATTTAGTCTTCATACAAGATGGGATGAGATCACCTAAAGGGGAGGGGCAGGGTTTTCTTTGAGCTCAGAGCACAGAATTTTGAACTGTTTTTGTCTATACACCCTGCCTAAGGCACTGACATTAACATCCCACACAAAAATCAGAGGGATTACTCTAAATAAAAAAGCTGCCCTTCTCTCTCTACCACCACCATTGTAAGCAAACTGGGGGCTAAAGATAGAGAAAGGGAGGAGATAGAGATGGAGGGACTCCTTGCATCTGGAGAGTGCGGGATTATCTACCACTGTGACATGGAAGATAGAGTAGCTTTTCACCAGGTGATGACAATTTGTACTCTGCAGGCCATAGATAACTGGATCTGGGTTGTTCATGTAGCCCAAGTAGGACCATCAGATCTCTCTAAAATTTGACCTAAGAGATACGAAGAGACCAGGTCAATTGGGTAAGTGGTTCATGCTAGACCAGCCATCACACCAGCCTAAACCCACAGGCATTATACAGCTAGGATGTTACTTAGAAAACAAGGGTAGGTAGCAGAGAAGGTTTACATAAGAAGAGAAGAGACAAAATAACACCATCTTGAAAAGCTGAGACTGAGAGACCCCACAGTCTACCCCCATAAGAGATAGAGTGGCCAAAATTCTAAAATTTGAAATTGCAACTCATTACTTTCCTATTGCTGCTGTAGCATATTACCATAAACTTAGTGACTTGAAAACATACAAATTTATTATCTGACAAGTTCTTGAGGTCAGAGATCTGACGAGGGTTCCATAGGGCTGTGTTCATTCTGGAGACCGTAGGCAAGAATCTGGTTTCTTAAGTTTTCCAGCTTCTGAAGTTTCCTTGGCTCCTGACCTGCTTCACTCTGTCCTTTCTTTCTGTTGTTGCATCTCCTTTCACTCTCACCCTCCTGCCTCCCCCTTATTTTTTAAAATTTTTTTATTATTTATTTTTTTATTTTTTATTTGATAGAGACACAGCGAGAGAGGGAACACAAGCAGGGGGAGTGGGAGAGGGAGAAGCAGGCCTCCCGCTGAGCAGGGAGCCTGATGCAGGGCTCGATCCCAGGACCCTGGGATCATGACCTGAGCCGAAGGCAGACGCTTAACGACTGAGCCACCCAGGCGCCCCCCCCTTATTTTTTTTTTTAAGATTTTATTTATTTATTTGACAGAGCACAAGCAGGGGAAGCGGCAGGCAAAGGGAGAAGGAGAAGCAGTCTCCCTGCTGAGCAGGGAGCCTGACTCGGGGTTCCATCCCAGGACCCTGGGATCATGACCTGAGCTGAAAGCAGCCACTTAATGACTGAGCCACCCGGGCACCCCTGCCTCCCTCTTATAAGGACTCTTGTGATTATATGTGGCCACCCTGATAATCCAGGATAATCCTCCCATCTCAAAATGCTTATTCACATTTTAATCCTCCCATCTCAAAATGCTTAGTCACATTTATTGATCTTGTTCTTCAGGTCCGAGCACTTTTTGATTCAGATCTGTGGAGATGAACATGCTTCTCTATCTTCCACACCACAGTGGTAGATAATCCCACACTCTCTAGATGCAAGGAGTCCCTCCATCTCTATCTTCTCCCTTTTTCTATCTTTAGCCCCCTGTTTGCTTGTAATGGTGGTGGTAGGGAGAGCAGGGCAGCTTTTTTATTTAGAGTAATCCCTCCAATTTTTGTGTTGGATGTTAATGTCAGTGCCTTACTGCACTGGTGTGTTCTCTTCCTTGGGCAGGAGGTTATTAAAATGCCTTATTACCAAGATAATCCTGACCTTGATCTCTGATGCCGTCCATCTCAGGGAGACTGCCCCATTCTACCACATGTATAATGAGCTTCCAGTAGTCAGTTATTTTTTATGTCTGTAATGTACAAATGCCATAATCTGTCTTGCCATACCTGGTGCTACACCTGAGTGACAGGTATCATCTATATATAATATATTGGCTGCAGGAGTCACATCTTAGTCAAAATGGTCAGTTCTCTTTGGCCTGAAGAGTCATTCCGACATGAGCTCACAGTGTTCATTTGCTCCCCTACTTACACACAGAATGCTTGCCTTCAGGCTTCCTCCCCCAACAGGACCAGGATAGAGTGACTCCACTCCTCCTCCAGTGCCCATGGCCTTCAGGGGTCATCAGGAGAGAGAAGACAAGGCGAAAGGGTAACCTCAAGTCAAAATAGAGAAATTAGAAATCCAAATTCTTGAAGAAAAAATAAAAAAACCCACCTGTAACTCCCAGATGTAATATCTCTAGTTCTCTAAAGTGAATGGGACAGGGCCAGTGTTTGAACAGAGGTCTAAGGGACTGTGTTTGTCCTTGGCTAAGATCATGCTGCCCCACATACTTCACAGGGCAACAGTGTAATTGACAACCACTGTGGGAAAGTTTCAGATTTGCCTCTTGAAGGTGGTCTGCTGCTTAGAGTCTCCTCTTGTTCTTCCAAAGACTTACCAAATATAATGAGATTGTTTAGATATACCATTATGTCCATGGAATTTATATCCCCAAGCACTCTCTCTAGCTCAGCTGCTAAAAGAGATACAACTTCGAGATTTGGTGTTTTTGTTCCACCTTA
Organism: Neomonachus schauinslandi; assembly: GCF_002201575.2. NCBI lineage: Eukaryota > Metazoa > Chordata > Mammalia > Carnivora > Phocidae > Neomonachus > Neomonachus schauinslandi. The sequence goes on from NC_058404.1 coordinate 145,577,177, forward strand.
AGTAGGGTTAGCACTTTTTTTCTGAGCTAGACCTTTATTTTATTTTAAGTTTCTTTTCTTTCCATAAGACTTCTGTTGATTGGTCTATACGGTTATTCTTTTATTTGCAGGTATGTTCAGATACTAAATGCATACTGCCCTCTGTCTAAGGCAGGCGTCTTCAAACAGGTCTAAAATGGTGTCAGTTCAATTGGTCTGAAGGGTCAGGTCTCAGGCCTGCCACCATCAGTCAGTCCTTTGTGTGCTGCTGGAAGAAAGTGTTCTTTCTTGCTTTCTTTCAGAAAGAAAGAATAGACCTGACCTGACATTAAGTCAAAATGTTCTTACCTTATTCAGTATCCTGAAGCAAAAAGGTTTTCCCCTCTCCTTCTCTTGTAGACAGTAACCACGCAGAGAGCACCATTAGCATAAATCTTGATTCGAAAATGCTGGGCCTAAGAAGAACATTCTAACTTGGGGGGAGGGGACAGGGCATAAACTTTTTATTGAGGTTTACAGGAAGGGGCACTTGACAATTAGGTAGTTCTGAGAACTAGGCAAAGATGTTCTCCTAAGAGGGAGGAATAGTCTGTAGAATGGTAGCCATGGTTTGGGCAATTTGGATTTGATCAAGAGGAGTGGAAAACAGTGAGGGGTTAAGTCATTGTGTAGGAGGGAATAGAGAAGAATAGTGGCAGGGACTCAGTGGAAACTTCTCAGTTCTTCAGGGTCTCTTGGACTATTTTTAACATAAAAGAAAACAAAAATGTTTTGCAGATAAAAAGAAGGCTATTTCATAATATTTTTGCAAGCATTATATATTCCCTTTCCTTGTAGCATAGGTACCTCTGGCAGGGACATACATATCCCTGTAGTATATTGTTGAAGAACAAGAAACCGTATTCACAGTCTACCAACTCATTTAATTTCCATGCGAGGAAAGAATTGTCATATGGTAATAGCTGAGTGTCCCAGTGTTTCCCATAACAATAGGATGAGTCCTCTGGGAAAAGACCCATTTCTTAAGTTTAGAAATGCTCCTACCACCAATCACCACAAATGCCACTACTAACATCCCCGCCACCACCACTGAGCACCTGGCTCAGCAGTTAGAGCATTTTGAATTCCCAACATGAAATACTAATCTATTTTAGCCAATTTGTCACATGCCATATTCTACATATATCTTAATTTTGCAGGCCTCCAAAATCTAAATACTCTGACATTAATGCATTATTAATATGGTTTTTAAGTCAGCAATTTTTTCTAATGAAACAGTTTTTTTCTAGGATACTCCCTAAAAAGTGGAGGGACTTCATATTACTAATGTTCTTTCTCTTTAACACATATCAGATTCAGTGGTGGATAAATGATGATGGGTAAATTCTAATTGATCATTTACTTTTCCATAGTTCGATCACAAAGCCTCTTCTTATTATAATGGATAGCAGCCTAATTCAATCTAACTTCAGCAAAAAGGGAATATTCATGTAGCTATAGAGTCTATAGGTAATATTGGTTTTCGGCATGGGTGGTCCTGGGAGCTTAAACAGTATTCTCAGGACTATTTTCCTTTATCTTTCAACTTTACTTTCCCTTTGGTTGGCCTGATTCTTGAATCTCAAATGGAAAATACGGGCACTAGTAGCTCTAGGCTCATGATATCTCTTCAGTTAGTGCTTTTTATACTTCTAGAAAATGTCCTAGGAAAGACTTTGATAGGCTTGCATAGTAGGTGGAATAATGGCTTCCCAAAGATATCCATGTCCCCATTTCTAGAACCTGTGAATATGTTATCTTACATGGCAAAAGGAATTTTGAAGGTGTGATTAAGTTACGGCTCATAAGATGGGTGATGATCCTGGAGTATCCAGATGGGCCTGAATTAGTCCCAGGAGGGAGGCAGGAGGTCAGAGAAGAGAAAAGATGCTAGCTTTGAAGATGGAAGAAGGGGGCCATGAATCAAGGAATGCAAGTGGCCTCTAGAAGTTGGAAAAGGCAAGAAAACACACTCCCTCCTAGAGACTCCAGAAGAACACAGACCTGAGGAACCATTATAGATAATGATCTTCAGAACTATAAAATAATAACTTCTTTTCTAAGTCACTAAGTTTGTGGTAATTTCTTACAACAGCGATAGGAAACAAATACAGCTTTTGATGATTGCCCATCCCTGAAGCAACTGGTCAAACCTTGGTGTGGAAGTGTTAGGATAGTACACTGCTCAGATATGGGTTATGTGCACTCCCAGAGCCACGGTTGGGGTAAGTCCAACCTAAACCATATGCATGGAGTTTGGGGAAGGAATGAATCCAGCATGCTTCTTAGCTGCTCTGCAGCATGCATATACATACGTGTGTGTGTGTGTGTGTGTGTGTGTTTATATATTTATAGTCTCATGATCTAATTAGCAGTCTCTTTGTCCTGTCTTGCTGAGTGATCAGGTGGTACGAAATTTCTCAATATTCTTTAGTCTTGTATGAAGGCCACCAGTCCATTGCTCATCAAGGCCAATACATTTGTGGCATTTAACCCACATATAACTTTGAAGGCAGAAGCTGCCAATGTTTCATAGCCCTCTTCTGTTTATAGTTCTGATATATTTTATTCTTACTCCTTATTCTTACCACAGCCCATAGTTTAGATTTAGCCCATCTGAGAACTATTTTGTGCTCCTGACAAATACCTTTAGCTTTCTCTATCTAGTAGCATACAACATAAGCAACCTTACCTCTTCCCCTGACGATCACAGGCCATCACATTGGTTCTGATATAATCACTGCATTTCTATCCCCTGGTCAAGTTGTGTGGATGGATCTTCTCTTTCCAGAAGTGATCCAGATTTCAAGAACAAATTATTAGTCTGATAATGAGGCTCTATATACTACTTTCCATATATTGCAAGAAAACTCAGTATTGGGTTTGCATAAGGCATGGTTCCAGTCTTCTCAATTTATATACTCACTTACTGGTTCCAGTGACCAGATCATAAATGATATACTATTTCTCTCTCTCTCTGTCTGAAAATTCTAAACCCCCAAACCACTTTATTCTGGAGCCACTTCTCTTGGTACCATTTTGCTAATATTTTGGCTGCCATGGTGGATTATCTCTTAGCTCAGTTCCTTTTTATTATTTGATTCAGGTACAACTGGACACTCAAAATGCCCCTGGAGACACCCCTGTGGGAAGCCGTGAACTGTAACTCGGTCTCTCTGCCTATTTATCTTGGGGGTGGAGGACTGTGATGGTAAGGTGAAATTGTTAAAAGAAAGACATTTGTTCCAACATACAGTTTTTTTCCACGGAGAAATGCAGGCATTTAATTGATGAAGGAAATTAAATGTTAATTGCTGTTAATTGATGAAGGAAAGCATGCCCTACCTCTTTCTCAGCTGGAAAAACACATAACAGAGTTGCAAAGGAAGTCCATTCCGTTCTTAGTTTAGGTTTGCACTATATTTTAACCCATATAATATCCATAGGGGGTGAGAATTTAGGAATGGCTTTATTTTACTCATTTCATTCTGCATTCATGTAAGTGAGCTTTCACTTATAAACTCTAGGAGGTGGCTATAGGGTCTCTCTTCTGGACTGTCCTTCTTGAGCTATCCCCATAGACCTTGATCCTCATTAACTACTTCTCTTTCATCCCAATCCCAGCCTACTCTGCTCTGGGTGCCCCTGAAATAGGGGTCCTTTTCTGTACCACAAGATTTCTGTGCTGGACAGAAGATAGGAGAGGTAGGTAAAAGTGCTAGTCTGACCTGAAAGTAGAATATAAATTTTAAAAACATCTGACACTTTATATTATAGACATTTAACTCCTGTCAGCACATCCCTTTTCTCTTACATCTTATGTTAAGAGACTGTCCTCTGCCCACCAGACAGCCACCATTCTATCACCTAGGTGTAGAAGCCTTCAGCTTCCAGGAAGTAGGGGTGGGTGGAAGAAAAACTCATCTCACTATGGGTTTTGTTGGGTTTTTTTTTAAGATTTTTATTTATTCATTTGAGAGAGAGCATGAGCGGGGAGGGGGAGGGGTGGAAGGGGGAAAGGGAGAAAGGGAAAGCCGACTCTGCATTGAGCCCAGAGCCCACGCGGAGCTTGATCCCATGACTGGGAGACCATGACCTGAGCCGAAACCAAGAGTTGGATGCTCAACCAACTGTGCCACCCAGGCACCCCAAAAACCCATCTCACTATGTTAAAAAAAACAAGGTGGTATATGTTAGTTTCCACAACTTCCTGACGCCAATTTACAAACTTCATATCCTCTATCTTTCCCCCTCTTTCTCTCCTGTACTCTAAAACATAAGTCTTTTTTGTTACCCATTTTTGCTTATCATTAGTTATTCCTCCAGCAGGGACCTCACTGCTCTGCTTAACTTTATGGTGCTCCTCCATCATCCAACACTCCTTAATTCTGCACCTCTCAGTATTTCCATGTCATTCTCTCTCTCCTTCCATCTCTCTTCTCCCACTCAGAGTCCTTTTATTTATAAGTCATTCTTACCAGCTGCCTCCACTCTCTCATTCTTCACTCCCTCCCACTTTTCATCACTTTGATCTTTGGATTTGTGCTCTGGTTTACTAATTTGTTCTTCAGCTGTGTCTGTTCTTCAGGCTCATCTACTGTGTTTTATTTCAGTTCAGTATTTTAAATTTTAATTATTCTAATCAGTTTTTACAACAGCCTATTTTGCTACATGGATGTGATATCTCTTTTATTAATGCTTCTGAAGATATTAATTATCCTTTAAAAACCACTCTCAGTTTGTTGTATTGTTTTTTCCCCTCAGGAGTTAGTTCTGCATATTTAGGTTGATGCTTATATTTTAGGGTGTGATTTTCTTAACTATTTGGTTATTCTTGGTTGTGTTCTTGCCTTTGACTTAACTTTCTCTGCTAGCTTCTGTTATTGTAGAACCTTCCAGTAATTGTGAGGAAAAGATATGCTATAAGGTAGAGGGTGTCAATAACAAGTCTTCTACAGAGAGTGCTCCTTGTGCCTCTTGGGTGTAGCTGGCCACTCAAGACACAGCTTTACTTTGTGTGTGGACATGGCAAGAAGACAGCTGTCTGGGAACCAGGAAGTAGGCTCTCACCAGGCACGGAATCTCTTGGTGCCTCATCTAATCTTGAATTTCCCAGCCTCCAGAACTGTGAGAAATAAATTTCTATTGTTTATAAGCCACCCAGTCCATGTATTCTGTTATAGCAGCGGAATGGACTAAGACAGCATCTGAGGTGGTGTAAGTCAAGATTAGAAAACTGTCACCACCAGGCTTCTTCAAATATTCAGGAATCTACTTAAAGCAGTCTGTCTGAGACAAGGACATCTGAACTTTGAAATGACTGGAATTGTTGCCCAGTTTTTAAACCTACAGTTATGCTCAGATGGCAAAGATGTATCAGAGGCTTATCAGTAAGGATATTCATTTCTGTGTTGTGAAATTAGAAATATCTTAAGTTTACAAAAAGGCAGTTGACTCAGTTTTTTTCTATCTCCATAATGTAATACTGTGCAGACACTAACAAGGCTGATGGAAAAGATAATGTCATGGAAATATTCATGACATAATTAATGGGGGAAAAGCACATTATAGAACAATATGTGCAGAGATTCTTTAAAAGCAAAAGTTAAATGCTTATACAAAGGAAAAACCACAAAACATAAAGTATTTTCAAAATGTTAAGATTTGGTTGGATTTATATAGCCTTTTCCATGAAGTTAAAATTTACTGAGTGAAATGTATTACTTTTGTCATCATAAAAAGTGTTATACCCATCTTTTCAGAAACACATCTATTTGGATAAAGCAAGAACCTATATAATTGCTCTAGATCATTAAATAAGATACTAATTATTTCTTGAACACTTGTGGTTTTAATGAATTGATATAATAATTGAAGTGATTAATTAAAGAAGGAACTAAAAATAGTAGAGTGGAGTGGAGACTAATGATCAACTTACGGTGGAAAAAAAACCCAAATTCTAATGTTGAGCCTTTTATTCTTTAAATTTTGGTTGGTGTATGTATATAGCAAACACAGGGTAGCAATTGCAGCAGTGGGTAGGTGGGCTGCAGACAATGCTGAGAAAAATATTGCAGAAGTTATTCTTCAGTGCTAGAGAAATCTCATTGCTCACCTTGCGGGTGTCTTAGATAGCCCAACACTGCCCACTAGTGATTTGTAGGAACAAAGCATCAATGCCAAAAAAGGGTAGGTGTTTTTGTCTAAGCTTTTTTATACCTAAGACTTTTGAATTATAATGAACAATTTTTTATGCTTATAGAGTTTTACAATTCATAATAAACATCCTCTTTATTTTATATATGAGAAAAACTGAGGAGGTAAATGAGTAGCCTTAGATCCCACAGCTACATCGTGACAAAGATGGGACTAGAACCGGGGACTCCATTGTCCCTTGCCAACATAATTTTTGCCCATCTGAGCTGCCTCAGCTTTAAATTAGTTTGCTGGTATCCTGGAAGTCCAAGGTATTTGTCAAACATATTTCTGAACTGCAGACTCAATTACGCATCGGAAGCTAATAGCTCCTCATTAGTTTCAACTCTCCCTTAACTTTGCCTGGTGATCTGTGATACTTTGGTTATAGATAGGCCTTTGAACTTGGGACACCTATTTATTTATTCCAGTTAATGCTACATAGGTAAGATGTGCAGATGGTTAATTTAAAACATCACCCAGCTATTTGGTTATTGCTAATGAGATAAAGCCAACACGTGAAGGCTGAACTTTCTGGAAATGCATTCCTTGTCCCTGATAGCAATGGTAACCGACAGGATCTAGTATCATTTATTGCAGACATATTTTCATTATTAAAAGGGCATGTTGTTTATTGAGTTAAGCCTTGTGGTTTCAGTTTCTTGATCTCTTTGACACCCAAAGGTAGAATTGTGGCCTTTATGTCATGCATTTTCTTGTGAACTAGGCAGCAAGTGAAACCACAGAGGTGTTAATAAATAAGATGGTGATACAGTAAGTCTAACAATTTGACAGGATGTGTATATCTGCACATCTCCTCTTCATTTGGTCTTACTCCCTCCCCTTGACTGCATTTAGGTATGAGAGCACTTTACTTGATTAATTTTCAAGTCTGTGACTGGAAGGAAACTCACCTGCATTTTGAACTGATTTGTATCAGAGTTCACTGAAATGAGAGACTTATGATTAATGCCTCTAGGTGGTGCCTGTGACCTGTATTTGGATTCAGTAGCTTTGTATGTCAGGCAGAGGAAGAACACTATAAAGGAGAGAAAGAGAGAGAGGGGGAGGGAGAGGGAGAGAACGAGAGTGTGTGTGTGTGTGTGTGTGTGTGTGTATGTGTGTGTTCCACTTTCCAAACTCTGTAGGGAGGCAGTGTTAAAGACCAACGAGTAAGCTTGGGTACCCTACGTGATTATTCAGTCCTCATTTTCCCAATAGCCTTTGTTTTTTCCCTCCTTGGAAAGAGAGTTCACAAAGTTGACCTAAATAAGGGGGTGAAACCCAAGGAGGAAGTTTGGAATTTTTAAAACTTATGACTAGCAATTTATGTTTTTAGGGGTGATGAAATGACTCTTTCATGTATATATCGCATATAAAATTTGTCTAATGAGCATACACAGTAGGCATTCTGTTAGCATTTTACTGTCTTTCTTTGTAATGCATATGCATAGCCAGTCTTTTCCTCTCCCTTTATGTTTTAGCCCTCTTCACTGCAGCTTGGGGAGGTTGATTTGATCACTCAGGTGTTTTTTCTAAGTTGATATCATGTGATCAGAGGTTCTGTTAGTGTTACAGTGTAACTAAGGTGAATGTCCATGTGTCACTTTAGAAAGCAGAGCTGGAAGGACCTTTAGAGATCAGCAAGGAAAGGAGTTTTCAAATCTTTGGTTTTTGTGATCAATAACCTTTCAAGCACAGACTGCCTAATCACATCTTGGGCTTAGAATAATTAAACCAACAAGGTCATGTAAGTCTGTAATTAACAGAGCCTGGTCAACTGTCTCCAGATTTCACTGTCTTTTTACCATATCCACTCTTTTCAGTTGATTTCAGTGGATTTTCAGTGATTTTATAGACCCAAAATTTGGGGGGTCAGTTTAGGATTGGCAGTGTTTTACTTAGTAAGGACATTAAAGCCACCCCTAATATCATGTCACCACTGTTTCATGGAAGGATTTTTTTTAAGATTTATTTATTTATTTGCGAGAACAAGAGAGTGAGAAAGAACACGAGCTGGTTGGGGAGGGGCAGAGGGAAAAGGAGAGAGAGAATCCCAAGTAGACGGGCTGGGTGTGGAGCCCAACATAGTTTGAAACGGGGCTTGACTTGGGGCTCAGTCTCAGGACCCTGAGATCATGACCTGAGCTGAAATCAAGAGTCAGACGCTCAACTTACCTGAGCCACCCAGGTGCCCCAAAAGAAGGGATATTTTAACACCATGTGGGTAAGAAGGATTGAATCTCAGAATTGATGGCAATCTTTTAATTTAATAATTTAACTTTATGTAAAACTCTTCGTTGTTCATTTTACCAAGGACAAATGAGCTCCTCTTAGTTTGTTGGTAATCCATGAACAGCAGTGGAGAACTACTGATCTAGGACAATCTCTTCATTTTTTGGATGGGGAAATTGAGGTCCAAATAAATTAAGTGATTTGTTTAAGGTCATATGTCTTGCATGTAGCAGAGAACTGAGTTTTTCTTATTAGTTCAATAGATAGAAACTTGGATGGCTCTCTCCCCATTTTTCTCTTTTTTCAACTTTTGCTGAGTGAAGTACACACACAAAAGCTAAGAAGAGGCAGTATATATCAGGCAGAAAATAGACCCCATAATGAACTTTCCAATTCTGTGACATAATGGCATTTTTATTTTTGTGAAATCTAACTTGTTTCTCTTTTCTACTTGTCCTGTTTGCTTCTTTTCCATTTTTTCCTTCCCTGGCTTCATAGAGGTATAATTGAAAAATAGAAGTGGGTATATTTAAAGTGGACAACATGATGATTTGATATGCATACACAATGTGAAATGATTATCATAATCAAGATAATGAACATACCCATCACCTCACATAGAGACCATTTTTGTGTGTGTGGTCCATTTTGTTTCTGAGTCCTATTTAGAAATACATCAGTATGAATTCAAGGGAAAGGAATAATGTTTACTGAGTACTTGCCCTGTGACAGCGATTTTGCTAGGTGTTTTGCATCGTTATTTAATCTTTGCCTGTCTCACAGCGATGACTGAGATCTGGGTGAATAGCATTAAATGCCAAAATTTTCCACACCATTGAGTTTCCTCGTATTTGTTCTTTTCTTTAGAAATACAGAACATACAGAACAGTATCTTCTTGCCATCTGGAATTAATGATATTATTTCCTATGTATCTACAAATTCTCTCTTGTTCTTCATTTTACTATAGCTCTGGTCAAAAGAGGGGCTTTTTAGAATTACCAAACAGTGCTGGTGGAGGGAACTAAATCTAGATGAGCCACATTTGTATGCAAATTAATGAAGGAGAAGGAGAATCAAGTCATTGAATGCCATTTCATCTTTTGAGATCATTTCCCATATAGAAAAATGGGTGAAAATTCCCAAGTAGCCAGTCTTTACTAATATGACCACCAGGGGGTGTTCAATACTGTCAGATTTTGGTGGTTCTGTCTCCAGTAGAATCACAGCACCACAGGTTTCCTGTAATTACGCCTTTTCTCTCTGTCCATCCTTTCTTCTTCAGAATGTCCATCCTTTCTAGGCAGATATTTTATCTTTAGTGTGTTGACTTTTGGAGCTTCAATAATATTCCATGGAAAATAAATAGTCCTCTTATGAGATTAGACTATACATTATATATCAAGTATTGAACTTACTGGTTACCTTGACCATTGCTTCTCAAGATAACCTTTCTAGAGCCTTCCATGAAATGATATAGGATAAACATGCCACAGGAATGCCCTCTGCCTCTCACCTCTAATTTTCTCATTTTCTTTGGTTCCAGCCCATCCTTTACAGCCAAATTTAAATTCCTTTCTCCTTAAGAAAATGTTTTCTGGCTGTTTGATTCTAGGGAACTTTCTTCTAAATTCTTACAGCATTTAGGGGTCAGTTCCTAATTCCCCACTTAGTCCTATATTGTCTAACACCATTAACGTCTTCATTGCTTTCCTTCCTCTGTAGGGTTAAGAACTCCTAAAGGAGAAGCAATTGAAAACCTTCTCCCCAGGGCACAACGGTATCAGAGTGAAACTAGGGTCTCAATGACAGTGGTAAAACGTACATCAGGCTCCATCCTCACCCACTGTGTGAGAACTCTAGGTGCCCCGGATTCTTCCAAACTAGCTCTGTGAGTCGGCCTGGGTTTCCTTCCATGGGCGCATCTCAGTCAGTTGCTGTCAGGACGAGTTGGTGCCCCCGGCCCCCCGGCAATGATGCTATTGTTGCTGCCCCCAAAAGCCTCTAGAGTCTCTGCTGTGCAGTCTCAGTGCTGCCCATCAAACTGGCCCCCTCTCCGGCTCCTTTTGCAGGAAAATATCTTAGTGTTTGTTGCCTTCTATTCACCCTTTTTATAAATGAAAAGCCGTGTTTTATTTTTTCCCCCCAATTTACAAAATCCAAGGTCCTTGAAAGGTTTTAAATACAGAAATGTTTTTCCCTATGTTGACATATAAGTGTATGTGTATGTGTATATACTTGTGTGTGTTTACGTTAGACTTTTTGTTTTTACAAAACAGGTGTATTACTGTATAATTTAAATAATTTATTTCACAAAAGTTTGTTTCCACAAAATAAAACAATCTGTCTTTGAAACATCCAAATAACAATGGCTTGGGCACCAACCAGAGGAGCAAAAAGTTCATGCTTTTCCCTGGGTGGTTTTTTTCCCCTAGTGTCCTGAAACTCACCCAGGTCACTCACACCCTTACCTCAATTCTGTCTCCTAATTGCTCACCTGCAACTGCAGCCCTGAGGGCCATAGGCTGCATCCCCCTAAACCCAGGAGAATTCTGCCAGGAACTCAGCTGCCCCCAGGCATTTCCTCAGTGTGGAGGCACCACTGTAATGGTGTTCCTTAGACCCTACTTGCTCCTGGTGAAAATATCTACGGATCCACACTTTGAGGTGTGAAAAAGGATACTTCTCAGCATCCTGCTTCATGGAGGTGCCCACAACAAAAATGCCTGCCTTAAGGTGGACAATTTTCGATTTACTTGATTCGTTGACTCACTCATTTTTTTCTTTCCTTCAAGGAAAATGTTTGTTGAGTACTAACTCCGTGTCAGGGACAATGCTAGAGCTGGATAGACATTTCCCACCTGGTGTCCTCAGAGGGCCTGAGGCGGGTGGGGAGTGGTGGTGAGAGTCTGTGTTGGAACAGGTTCCAGCATTAAGTACACACTGGTCCTGAAACCCACATTCCCTTCAGTGACTTTGGCCCTAGGTCTCAGTTCTGGTGATCTGTGGCCTAAGCTTTCTTATGTGGGTTTCCTTGTGGGCAGCAGCTTATCTTGTTGACATCTGGCTTTGGTTTAGATATCTCCCATCCTAGTTCATCAGACAAGTTTTTTTATCTTTGACTCTCAAGAGTATGGCTTTGGGATTCGTGTCATTTTCTACCAGGAGGCACCTTTTATTTCATACACATTTATAAAAGCAGATAGTTCTACTCAACTCCACCAAACAGACCAGAGCTCTAAATTCAATTGCTATGTTGAGAGAGAAACATAATTCTTTTAATCTACAGAATCTGAGCTGTGATTCAGCTATAATATCCTGTAATAACTATATATATATATGTAATTTTGAATTATTTTCTCCTCCTCCTCCTCTTCCTCCTAACTTAACTTTATATATAATAAATGCTAGCAGATATTACTAAATATTCCTTGAAAACAGATTTCAAAACCTGTATAATCACCCATTGTGTGAATGTCCCATAAATGATTTCACCATATTTTTGGGGAGCTTGTGTTTTGTTTATAAATTTTTGCTGTTATATAAAATGTTGTGATGAGAAACTTCAGATATAAATCTCAGTCCACATTTGTTTCTTTAGGAATGGCTTCTATGAGTAGAATTACTGGGTCTTATTAAACAGGAAATTTTCTTTCCATTATTTTTCACCAATTTTCCTTTCTCAGTAATGTATGAGAACTATCCCACTGTATCTTTACTAACAATGACTTTTAGCATTTATTATTTTGGCATTTTGATAGAAGCATTGTTTTAATTTATATTTTTTGTTACCATTGAGAATGTACTATTTAATATGCCTGTTGGCTATTATATTTCTATTAGCTTTAATGCTTTTCGTGATGGTTTGTGAAATTGTTTTATATGGTAAGCATAATGGCCCTTTGTCATAATTGTGCCAAGAGTTCTTTCTCCATTATGTTGTCTTTTCATATTGGCTATAGCATTTTTGATAGGTGTAAACTTAACATTTTTATATGTCCATTTTTTTCATATTTTTTGTGATATCCTAGCAAGTATCATTCACATCCAGATATCAGCAAAATATTCACATATATTTTTCGATTTAATTGTTTTATTTTAAAGCATTTTAAAAACATGAAGTTTATTAGATTTTATAGAATAGCCTCTTTTTTTTCTCAAAGGTTGAAGTAGTATACCTTACATTCTTTGTTGAATGATTAATTTTTCCTCTTGTCTTATGATGTTGCCTTTGTGATATATTACGTTCTTTTATGAACTATGGTCATTTTGGGTTTGTCAGTTTTGTTTGACTCTTCGTTTGTCTCTTTCCCAGTACAACATTGACTCAATTACTGTGATTTTAAAATAAATGTTAAGACTCCTTTATACTGCATTAAAAAATTATTCTGCGGCATTCCTATACACCAACAAGACAGAAGAAAGAGAAATTAAGGAGTCGATCCCCATTTACAATTGCACCCAAAACCATAAGATACCTAGGAATAAATCTAACCAAAGAGACAAAGGATCTGTACTCAGAAAACTATAAAATACTTATGAAAGAAATTGAGGAAGACACAAAGAAATGGAAAAACGTTCCATGCTCATGGATTGGAAGAACAACTATTGTGAAGATGTCAATGCTACCTAGAGCAATCTACACATTCAGTGTAATCCCCATCAAAATACCATCCACTTTTTTCAAAAAAATGGAACAAATAATCCTAAAATTTGTATGGAACCAGAAAAGACCGCGAATAGCCAGAGGCATGTTGAAAAAGAAAAGCAAAGCCGGCAGCATCACAATTCCGGACTTCAAGCTCTATTACAAAGCTGTCATCATCAAGACAGTATGGTACTGGCACAAAAACAGACACATAGATCAATGGAACAGAATAGAGAGCCAGAAATGGACCCTCAACTCTATGGTCAACTAATCTTCGACAAAGCAGGAAAGAATGTCCAATGGAAAAAAGACAGTCTCTTCAACAAATGGTGTTGGGAAAATTGGATAGCCACATGCAGAAGAATGAAACTGGACCATTTCCTTACACCACACACAAAAATAGACTCCAAATGGTTGAAAGACCTCAATGTGAGACAGGAGTCCATCAAAATCCTAAAGGAGAACACAGGCAGCAACCTCTTTGACCTCAGCCGCAGCAACTTCTTCCTAGAAACATCGCCAAAGGCAAGGGAAGCAAGGGCAAAAATGAACTATTGGGACTTCATCAAGATAAAAAGCTTTTGCAAAGCAAAGGAAACAGTCAACAAAACCAAAAGACAACCGACAGAATGGGAGAAGATATTTGCAAATGACATATCAGATAAAGGGCTAGTATCCAAAATCTATAAAGAACTCATCAAACTCAACACCCAAAGAACAAAGAATCCAATCAAGAAATGGGCAGAAGACAGGAACAGACATTTTTCCAAAGAAGACATCCAAATGGCCAACAGACACATGAAAAAGTGCTCAATATCGCTCGGCATCAGGGAAATCCAAATCAAAACCTCAATGAGATACCACCTCACACCAGTCAGAATGGCTAAAATTAACAAGTCAGGAAACGACAGATGTTGGTGGGGATGCGGAGAAAGGGGAACCCTCCTACACTGTTGGTGGGAATGCAAGCTGGTGCAGCCACTCTGGAAAACAGTATGGAGGTTCCTCAAAAAGTTGAAAATAGAGCTACCCTATGATCCAGCAATTGCACTACTGGGTATTTACCCCAAAGATACAAAAGTAGGGATCCAAAAGGGTACGTGCACCCCGATGTTTATAGCAGCAATGTCCACAATAGCCAAACTGTGGAAAGAGCCAAGATGTCCATCGACAGATGAATGGATAAAGAAGATGTGGTATATATACACAATGGAATATTATGCAGCCATCAAAAGGAATGAGATCTTGCCATTTGCAACGACGTGGATGGAACTGGAGGGTATTATGTTGAGCGAAATAAGTCAAACAGAGAAAGACATGTATCATATGACCTCACTGATATGAGGAATTCTTAATCTCAGGAAACAAACTGAGGGTTGCTGGAGTGGGGGGTGGGGTGGGAAGGATGGGGTGACTGGGTGATAGACACTGGGGAGGGTATGTGCTCTGGTAAGCGCTGTGAATTGTGCAAGACTGTTGAATCTCAGATCTGTACCTCTGAAACAAATAATGCAATATATGTTAAGAAAAAAAAAGAAGAAGAAGGTAGCAGGAGGGGAAGAATGAAGCAGGGGAAATCGGAGGGGTAGACGAACCATGAGAGACGATGGACTCTGAAAAACGAACTGAGGGTTCTGGGGGGGAGGGGGGTGGGAGGATGGGTTGGCCTGGTGGTGGGTATTGAGGAGGGCACGTTCTGCATGGAGCACTGGGTGTTATGCACAAACAATGAATCATGGAACACTACATCTAAAACTAATGAGGTAATGTATGGGGATTAACATAAGAATAAAAAAAACCGAAAAAAAAATTATTCTGCATTCTTGTCTATTTATAATTCTAGGCTAAACTTAGAATAATTTTGTAATATTATCCAGTTAGGATTTTTCAGTACTCCATTTGATAACTTTTTATGGAGTCCTTCACTGTGCCAGGCATTCTTATTCTAGGTGCTGGGGTTGGAATGCAATTGTGTACAAGATAGGTAATCACTGCCGTCATGGGGTTCCCAGTCTCTTCGAGGAGAGAGATGATAGACAAAAACAGGAGTAGCTATATAGCACAATGTCAGGTGGTGAGAGGTGGGACAAACAAAAAAGCAGGGCAAAACAGAGAATTACGGAGATGGTATTAGATAACGTTGTTCGAGAGCATTTCTGTGAGGAGATGGTATTTGAATAAAGTGAGAGAGAGTGCATGGAAAAGAGTAGCCACAGGCAGAGGGGTCACAGGTGCCCAGTGGTCAGAGGAACAGGAGGAAGGCTTATGTGATCCGAGGGAGTGACGGGTGTGGTGATGAGGTCAGAGATGTAGTCAAGTGCCAGATCATGTGCAGCCCTGTAGGGCCTGGAAAACACCTTGGATTTTAGACAGAGAATGGATGTATTTTCAGAATTACATTTTTCCATTAAAGAGAAACCATAAGAGACTCTTAACTCTAGGAAACAAACTGAGGGTTGCTGGAGGGGAGGTGGGGGGTGTTGGGGGAACTGGATGGTGGGCATTAAGGAGGGCAGGTGATGTGATGAGCACTGTGTGTTCTATGCAACTGATGAATCACAAAGCTCTACCTCTGAAACTAATAATACACTATATGTTAATTGATTGTAAATTTAAAAAAAAAGAAAATATGTCTCTCACCATTTTTTGTTTTCCTCTTATTCCCTCCACTTCCTTCTTTTTCACACTTTATAGTAAAAATATGTCATGTTTTGAGGCACCTGGGTGGCTCAGTAGGTTAAGCTTCGGACTCTTGGTTTTGGCTCAGGTCATGATCTCAGGGTCCTGGGATGGAGCCCCTGCCTCAGGCTCTGGGCTCAGCAGGGGAGTCTGTTTGGGTTTCTCATCCTCTCCCTCTGCCCCTCCCCCACTCTCTCTCTCGCTCTTTAAAAGTAAATACATAAATCTTTAAAAAAATATGTCATTTTTTTATGTAGTTCCTCATATTTTTAGGGTATTTCTAGATATTTTATATGTGTTTAATAGCACTGTCAGTAGAATATATATTCTATTGCATTTTTCTAACATACTTTCTGGTATGCAAGAAAATGTGGATATATATTGTATCTTAGACTTGAATACTAAATTTGAGATTTTCAATTAATTATCTACCACTTTTGTGTAAACAATTTTATTTATTTTTATTTTTTTAAGGTTTTATTTATTTGAGAGAGAGCACACATGCTTGCTCATGAGCTGGGGGAGGAGCAGAGCAGGAGGGAAAGGGAGGGAAAGGGAGGGGGAAAGAATCTCAAGCTGACTCCCTGCTGAGCCCAGAGCAGTCAAGGGCTTGATCTCATGACCCTGAGATCATGACCTGAGCTGAAACCAATAGTTAGACATTTAACTGACTGAGCCACCCAGGCACCCTTATGTAAACAGGTCTGATTTCATCTTCTAGTATAATGATAATTTGTCCTCTCCATTTGCATAGCTCTACTAGATCAAGGGTGATAGTGGGTAGATATCTTTGCTTATTTATTATTTATAGAAATGATTCTAAATATATGTTTAACATAAGGTTATTATTTTAAAATATTTGCACATTAATTTCCTTCTAGTTCTAGGGCTTTTTTTTTTTTAATTATTTTTGCGAGAGAGAGAGAGCACGCGCGCCTATGAGCATGAGCGGGGGGGGGGGTGGCAGAGGGAGAGGGAGAAGCAGACTCCCCGCTGAGCAGGGAGCCTAATATGGGACTGGATCCCAGGACCCTAGGATCATGACCTAAGCTAAAGGCAGACGCTTAACCGACTGAGCCACCCAGGCACCCTAATTCTAGTTTTTAAGTTACTTTTTTTTGCCTTAAGAATGGGTTTCTGACATTCAGATTCCTTGTTAGTATCTTCTGATGATTGTATGATTTTGTTCTTTGACTTGGAGGTTTAAGGAAAGATTTATAGATTTTCTAATATTAAACAAGTATTGGACTCTTTAAATGTTATTCAATTATGTTAGATGTTTGCTTCAGTCTCCTGATCAATTTACTTTGTTTTTATTTTGCCCTTTTCTAATCCATGTAAGTAAGACTGATTTATAACTTGTATTTTGGACTCTCTTTGGTCACCTTTGCTATTTTGGTCATACTAGCTTAATAAAATGAACTGGATTACTTACCAGTAAAAATATCTGGTCCTAAAATCTTTTACTGGAGATAATTAGGTGATACCTTTCAATTTCTTCAAAGCTTATTCATTTTTTCTTGTTTGATATTTGATTACATATATTTTCCCTCTCAACCTTTTATTTCATTGAGATTTTGAGATTTATCAGCATGGACTTATACATAGTAATTATCTAATTTCAGGAAAATTCCTTTTCATTGTAAGGCCCTTCCTGTCCTTGTGATTTAGGCATGAGAGCACAGAGAGGCAGGATTGGGGCAATCTGAGACTAAAATTGGCTCTACTCATTTGTCCTTATTTCATTGTCTATGAATGAATATATTCAGATGGAAGCAAAGGGAGGCAAAAGTAGATGTTTAATTATTCAACATGGATTTCAAAAAGATGCATATTCTGAATATTTTAACACCACAAGGGCTGGTACATGATGTAGACTAGCATGAGATTAAGATTGAGGGTTTTGTTGGCAGACCGCCTGGGTTTAAAACCAGACTTCATCACCGACTGTTTGACTTCGGGAAAATTACTGTGCTCCTCTGGGCTTCAGGTTTTTCGTTTGTGAAATGAAAATGAATTCATTTACTGATTCAACAAATATTATATTTATTGAGAGTAAGCACTGTTTTAAGATCTGCAAATTCAGCAGTAAAAAAAAAACACTTGATCTTTGAGTATATCCTACTTGGAGTTCTTGGGCTTGTTGGATATGTAGATTAATTTTCCCCAAATTTATTGAGCTATAATTGACGTATAACATTGTGTAATTTTAAGGTGTATAATGTATTGATTTGATGTATTTACATATTGTAATATGATCACCATCATATTGTTAGCTAACACCTCCATCATGTCACATAATTACCATTTCTTTTTTGTGGTGAGAATATTTAAGATGTACCGTTTCAGCAATTTTCAAGTGTACGTCATAGAATCACAATGCTGTGCATTAGATCCCCAGAACTTAATCATCTTCTAAGTTTGTACCCATTGACCAGCACCTCCCTATTTCCCCTACCTCCCAGCCCCTGTTAACTACCATTCTACTCTCTGTTTCTATAAGCTCAGCTTTTTTAGATTCTGTGTACATCATACAATATTTTTCTTTTGTGTCTGACTTATTTCACTTAGCTAATGTCCTCAAGGAACGTTCATGTTGTTGCAAATGAAAGGATTTCCTTCTTTTTCATGGCTGAATAATACTTTATTATGTATAAATATAATATTTATATATCATTAAATATATTTAATAAATAAATTTAATATATTACAGAAATATACTAAATATGTTTAACATATAAATACATACACATATAAATATATTTAATTATATATTTAATACATCTTCTTTATCCATTCATATATCAGTGTTCAATTAGATTGTTTCCATATCTTGGCTACTGTAAATAATGCTGCAATGAACATGGAAGTGCACTATCTCTTCAAGATCCTGTTTTCATTTCCTTTGGACATAGACCCAGAGTGGGATTGCTGGATCATATGGTAGTTCTATTTCTAATTTTTTGAGGAACCTCCACACTGTTTTCCTTAGTGGTGGGACCAATTTACATTTCCACCAGCAGTACACAACGGTTCTCTTTTCCTCACATCCTCACCAAGGATTTTCTTGAGGATAGCCATTCTAACAGGAATGAGGTGATATCTCATTGTGGTTGTGATTTGCATTTCCCTGATGATGAGTGATGTTGATCAGTTTTTCATACTTGTTGGCCATCTGTGTGCTTTCATTGGGAAAAATGTCTATTCAGTTCCTCTGCCCATTTTCTAATCAGATTGTTTGCTTTTTGCTATTGATTTATATGATTTATTTGTATATTCTGGATATTAACTTCTTATCTGATATGTGGTTTGCAAATAGTCTCTCCCATCCCATAGGTTGCCCTTTCACTTTGTTGATGGTTTCTTTACAGAAGCTTTTTAGTTTGATGTAGTCCCACTTGTTTATTTTTGCCTTTGTTGCTTGTGCTTTTGGTGTCATATCCAAGAAATCATTGTCATATCCAAGACTTATATCAAGGAGATTTTCCCTATGTTTTTTTTCTAGGAGTTTTAATTTCAGGTCTTAAATTTATGTCTTTAATTCATTTCAAGTTAATTTTTTGAGTGCTGTAAGACACTCAATTTCATTTTTCTGCTTGTGGCTGTTTGGTTTCCCAGCACGATTTATGGAAGAGACTATCCTTTCCCCATTGATTATTCTTGGCTCCCTTGTCAAATAGTAGTTGAACATTAGATCAACTTTTTTAAAAATTGAATTTGAGAAGTTATTGGCCACTATTTCTTCACATTTTTTCTGCCCCTTACATTCTATTCTTTCCTCTGTGATTCCTATTGTACATACATTGGTAGCTTGAGAGTTCCCACAGCTGTCAGAGGCTCTGTTCATTTTTTTCATTCATCTTCCTTTCTGTATAATCTCAGATGACCTACTTTCAAGTTTTCTGATTCTTCTACCAGTTCTACTATGAAAAAGCAGTTGAGAGTCACTTTGATGTGGGCACTACTTTACCTATAATGTATATGGAAGGCCTCTGAGGAGGCGACGTTTGAGTTGAGGCTTGGTCATAGTAAAATCTGTTTCCTAAAGATGGTGGGCTATTCTCCAACTGAAATGCAGACTCTGCTTCCATGGGTTGGAGAAGGGTTGATCCTTCCCTGGGTATCTCCATGAACCAGTGCACTTGATGGGAATTTCTGTGTTCCTACTTTAGCTCTCCAGATGTGCAAAACAGATAAATGTTCTAGTCCTGAGAACTTAATTTTTTTAATAACTCATTGCCAGTTGTTCTAAATCCCCTTCCATTTGCAAAGGAACCTTCATTATTTAGGCAGTCCTGAATTTTTCATGGAGAAGTCAGAGGACTTATTTATAGTTTCAACACACGTTAGCATGCTTGGAACTATTCAAAACGAAGTCAAAGAATTTTGAGAATTGAAGCCAAGATACTTATTTCATTTTAATAATATTGTGACTTGATGTTTATTTTACCAGTAAATATTCCCATAAGTATCAGGTAATTGGGCTTTATTCTATGGCCTGAAGGCCAATATTCCTGAACTTGGTGAAACCAACTGAAAAAGTGAATTCCAAAGATGGACTTTCTCCATGGAAAATATGTTGCTTCCAGCCCTTGGTATTCACACCTAAGGCCTGTTGGCAGCTGTTCTTTGGCCAGCTGAAACAGGCATGGTGGTACATAAAGGCAGTTTCTATGGAAACCTGAACCCAAATGATATCGGGGCTTTGAAGATCAAATTGTTTGGAGAGACCAGTGAAGGTTTCAGAACTTTATTGTTCTCCACAGAAAACACTACAGCCAAGACTTTGAAATGTTTTCTTCTCCAGGTGCATTAGAACTATGTGCACAGAAGAGAAATTTCTAGTTTGCTCATGAATTTATCTGTTTTAATTATTTTACCAGGTATTTTACAACATCCATCTCTGCCATAAAAAAAATTATCTTCCATTTTTACTTTTCTCATCTTTATTTTAATAAATTGGTGAAGCAATAAGACACACAGAATATGCTGAGCCTATAAATTTGGTAGCAGATATTGATTTCTTTTCATAAATCACGGATAATCTATTCAGTATATTATTTTTCCACACACTCTTCTTAATATATACAAATGACCATGTTGCCAGATGCACATACAGCTAAATTGCAGTTCTACCTGTAAAGATTCCTTGTTTCTTTGTTTAGTATTTTGGTACAAACCCCATTATCACAACACTAGTAGAAATTAAAGTGGCAGAAAATATTTTCCCATGAATGTGTCTTCCAAGAGTGCATTTTGTTTTTTATTTTGTGGAGCTTGATTTAGACTTGTTTCTTCTGATAAGTTCCCATTTTATAAAAGTCCTAATGAATGACAATGGGGCATTTTCTTCTTGGCTGGTGGAGACTGTCAAGATAAACTATTTGAACATACCACATTTGTCTGTGGGGATATGCATCCTTGGTTTCAAGGATTTTAGAGTCAACTGGATAGATTATGGTTAGTTGCAGTAGTCAAAAGCATCATATTCATCATGAAAACTGGATATATTACACCAAGATTTATAATTATATTAATCTGTACACATGAAATATGGAGAGAGGGGATGGTATAATTTGAAGAAGCTCTCTATGAAGTATTTATTTAAACTTTCAAGGCCTTTCCTTCTCACAGACATCCGGAACCAAAGTAATGAAGCTACCTGGACTGTATTTACTAAAGTCTACTTTTCTTACCATTCCTGAAGGGAGCATGCCATCTCTGCTCCTCCTCTCTGAGACAGATCCATTTACTGCCAGCCACGTTTCCAGGCTAGTTCTATGCATTTTCTTTACTTTTCACTCCTACTTTCTTCCCTCACCTGTGGGAGTGCACAATTGCCAGAATCTCCTCGCATCGTACTTCTGTTTCTTCCTTTCCCCACCACAAAGAAAGGACTTTTGACTAGGATTGTGATATACCTCAATCAGGGATTTTACCTTCTCTCCATGCAAAGCATTATGTTTTAATAGTGAGCTATAACTAGGGTTTAAATCAAACTGGCAAACTTGCTGTTTTCCATTTAATACAGAAGAATCATAGGATGAAAAGATATAGAAAGGATTTTGGAGAGTATCAGTATTTTGCCATCATTTTTCACTAGAGGACTTCAATTGCAGAGGAAAAAGAGCCAATTCAGCAGATGTATGGAGGCACAGAGAAAGTTCCACTCAGAATGAGCATAATATATAATGTCTTTGAAGTTCACTATTTTATCTTTAAGTATTTCTGCAACTTTAAGTTGATATCAAATTATATCTTGTTTTCTAATAAAAGTAGTTTTTAAAATTACTTACCATTAAGTATAACGGTCCCTATTTATCCTTCACCTTTGTGTAGCATCTAGCACATATCCATATACCTTGAAGAGTTTGTAAACCCTGATACAAAAAATACAGACTGGACAATTATGTCCTATGGTAGGTGGGTGAATTAAGATTTAGAAATGTAGAAATTTGCTTTAAGATCACCATGGTAGAATCAACATGAGAATTCAAGTCCAGTGACTTCCAGCCCAATGAATTTCTCATAAAACTCAGACATATGTTTCAACCTGATAACTTTTTCATCTGGGTTCCTAAGAAACTAAGGTTCCTGTAAGTCAGGAAAAGTTTTGGAACCTGACTGACCCTATTTAGCCTGGTTCCGAGCTATGTAAGTATACCTGAAAAACTACTGTAAGAGTAATTGTGCATCTGTATATGCCTCTGTCAGCAGCCTTGCTCAAAAGGGGAGATGTAAGGACGTGTGTGTGTGTGTGTGTGTGTGTGTGACAGTAGATGAGAAGGGGACTGGTGAGTGGTGGTAGTGGCAGCAGGGATGGGTAGCATTCAACACTATATCATCATATTTTCTCATTTTCTGAAACCACGACTCTTTCCTGAAACCCATTAGACTGGTTTTGGCTTTAAGCTGCTGAAGGAAGGCATTATTATTTTTTTTTAATTTTATTATGTTATGTTAGTCACCATACAATACATCACTGGGGTTTTTGATGTGGTGATCCACGATCCATTGTTTTCATATAACACCCAGTGCTCCATGCAGTACGTGCCCTCCTTAATACCCATCACCGGGCTAACCAATCCCCCCTCCCCCCTCCCCTCTAAAACCCTGTTTGTTTCTCAGAGTCCATAGTCTCTCATGATTCATCTCTCGCTCCAATTCCCCCCCCCTCATTTTTCCCTTCCTTCTCCTAATGTCCTCCAATGCTATTCCTTATGTTCCACAAATAAGTGAAACCATATGATAATTGACTTTCTGTGCTTGACTTACTTCACTTAGCATAATCTTCTCCAGTCCCAGCCATGTTGATGTAAAAGTTGGGTATTCATCCTTTCTGATGGCTGAGTAATAATTCCATTGTATATATGGACCACATCTTCTTTATCCATTCATCTGTTGAAGGGCATCTTGGCTCTTTCCACAGTTTGGCTATTGCGGACATTGCTGCTATGAACATTAGGGTGCATATGGCCCTTCTTTTCACTACATCTGTGTCTTTGGGGTAAATACCCAGGAGTGCAATTGCTGGGTCATAGGGTAGCTCTATTTTTCGATTTTTGAGGCACCTCCACACTGTTTTCCAAAGTGGCTGTACCAACTTGCATTCCCACCAACAGTGTAAGAGGGTTCCCCTTTCTCCACAACCTCTCCAACATTTGTTGTTTCTTTCGAAGGAAAGCATTATTTAGTGAGAACTGCAGGGGCTGATTCTTGTGGAACTCATGAGAGTTAGATTTGGCTGATATCAAAATTTTCATAAGATTTTGAATTTTCAGAGACATTTTGTACTCTACTTGTGAGATTGATTTTAATAGTCTTGTTCTCTGTCTCCCAGATAAAACTCATGGATAAAAAGAATAATTTCATTTGTTCCACATGGAAGATACAAAATATATTTGAGTGACTGAATAGATGGATGAATCTGTGGATAATCATTAATCAAACTTATGTAGCATTTTTATGACTAAGGGAAAATATGCTCTTCTAAACTAAATTGATTAGAAGAGGTTAAATTATGTCCCTTGAAAAATTATAATACAAGTAAAATGTACACACTCTCACCAACCAAGCAGAAATAAGGAAAACCCTTATTGCTTCCTTTCATAGATAAGATTAGAGAGTTCTGGCTCCTCTCTTTGGTCAGGTGAACTACTCATAGGTATTGATTATGTGAATGCATTTATCAAACAATCCTGGACTTCTCAGGATACCTATTTCAGTGCCAGCCACCCAGGTAGAAGTTGGGAATATAAAAATAACTAAGGTCAGTTGGCCCCAAGCTTCACATAACAAATAACACAACAAAGTTTCATGCTGGTGATAAAACCAGAAGAGGGAATGCATTAATTGCTGTTATCTCGGGGGGCTAAGGAGGGTTTCACTGAGAAGATAAGTTGAAATGCAAGGATGTATAAACACTTTCTTCCAGGCAGAAGAGGGGAAAGTGGAAGGAGGAAAAGTGATCGTTGGAAGTGGGAGAGTGCCATGATCTATTGGGGGAATGACAAAGAGGAAAGGTAAGTGCAGGTCAGATTGAGAAGGGTGCTTATGGCATGCCAGCATAAACCTGGGAGCCAGCCAAGTTTTCAACCAAAAAGTGGGTTTGGGCTCTTTAAAAAGATATCTCTAACAGGAGCTTGTAGAATTGATTGGGTGGTGTGAAAAGATTGGAGAGAAGGGGACCAGTATTACCTAATTCTGCAACTCTTTCTTTCATACAGACTCAAAAAAAAGTTGCTAAAAATAAAGGCAGGTTTTAGAAAAGCTGATTTCATCTCTGACTATTAGGCAATGTGACAATACATGGAGACAAGTTGCATGCAACGAGGAGAAGTGTAGGTGCAGGAAATGTGTGAGAAAAGACTACAAATCTCTTTAAAACAAGACATTCAGAAACGGTGATTTTTCCAGGGATGCCTGGGTGGCTCAGTCGTTAAGCATCTGCCTTCGGCCCAGGTCATGATCCCAGGGTCCTGGGATGGAGCCCCACATCCGGCTCCCTGCTCAGCGGGAAGCCTGCTTCTCCCTCTTCCTCTCCCTTTCCCCCTGCTTGTGTTCCCTCTCTCGCTGTCTCGCTGTCAAATAAGTAAATAAAGTCTTAACAAAAAAAAAAAGAAAGAAACAGTGATTTGTCCAAAGTTGTAGGGATGTTGGAAGCCATCACAATGTGATCCCTTAGCCATTTAGAGAAGAGTTTGAGAGCAGTGAGAAGACATAATGTAGTTTATTCCATATGATGTAATATTAAGTGAAAAAATATCCAGATAGAAAATTTTTTTTTTTAAGTAGATGTACTCCCTGTCCTCCCATACTCACAGCCTCCCCCAGTATGAGTATCCCACAGTAGAGTGGCATGTTTCTTGCAGTTGATGAACCTGCAGTGATACATCATTGTCACCCAAAGTTTTATAGTCTACATTAGGATCCACTCTTGGTGCTGTACATTCTGTGGGTTTGGGCAAATGTACAATGATGTGTATCTACTATTACAGTTTCTTACAGAATAGTTTCACTGCCCTAAAAATCTGTGCTTTGTAGACTTTTAAATAATAATCATAACATTTTAAAGACATATATATGGCAGATGAGAATTAAATTCAGCTGCATGTTTTAAGACTGCTGACTCAGATTTCCTGCTCACGTATAGATTCATATTTCTTGCTTGCCCACAGGGCATACTACTGTCTTTTCCTATGATCTGGCGCTTTACTAGATCACTCTAGGCCCATTGGGCATGTTTTATCATTTGACCTAAATAACAGTGAAATAGGATTACTCGTGTCAGGAGATAATTCTGTTTTTTCATGAAAATTTACAATTCATTAAAACGTACTATATGCTGGCTAACTGAACATAATAAAAAAAAAGTGGGGGATGAGGCTTCACTTGATTCAAGAGCAGTGAAATAAACGTGTTAAGAATGTCTAAATAATTTCAACGTATTCATATTTGTGTTGGGGGAGGGCAGTCATTTAGAGTCCCAGACTCTCATATCTCCCATACTCTCAGACCCTACAACAGCAGTGTGAATGTGTTAAGAAATCCCAGCACACATGTTCTCCACAAAGCAACTATGGTAGTGTTGTGGTGGTATGGAGGGGATTGTATATGTGAAAAATCAGGTTCTATGATTTTTTTTAAAAAGTGTAGTTATCTAAATGGGAGCAAAAAAAAATTGAGACTTTTTAAAATTTTTTAAATGATTTATTTATTTACTTGAAAGAGAAAGAGTGAGCGCAGGAGTGGGGGGAAGAGCAGAGGGAGAGGTAAAGTAGAAGGCTGGATCCCACAACCCCAAGATCATGACCCTAGCCCAAATCAAGAGTCAGAAGCTCAACCAACTGAGCCACCCAGACGCCCCTTAATTTTTTATTTAAATTCAATTTAGTTAACATATAGTGTATTATTAGTTTCAGGGATAGAATTTAGTGATTCCTCAGTTGCATGTAACACCCACTTCTCATTACATCAATTGCCCTCCTTAATGCCCATCACCCAGTTACCCCATCCCCCATCCACCTCCCCTCCAGCACCCATCAGTTTGTTCCCTACAGTTAAGAGTCTCATGCCTCCCTCTCTGTTTTTATCTTATTTTATTTTTCCTTCCCTTCCCCTATGTTCATCTGTTTTGTTCTTAAATTCCACATGACTGAAATCATATGGTTTTTGTCTTTGACTGACTTATTTTGCTTAGCATAATACCCTCTAGTTCCATCCGTGTCATTGCAAATGGCAAGATTTCATCCTTTTGATGGCTGAGTAATATTCCATTGTGTATATATACTGCATCTTCTTTATCCATTCATCTGTCGAAGGACATCTGAGCTCTTTCCATAGTTTGTCTATTGTGGACATTGCTGCTGTAAACAGTGGGGTGCATATGCCCCTTCAAATCACTATTTTTGTATCCTTTGGATAAATACCTAGTAGTGCAATTGCTGGGCTTTAGGGTAGTTCTATTTTTAACTTTTTGAGGAAACTCCATGCTGTTTTCCACAGTGGCTGCACCAGTTTGCATTCCTACCAACAGTGTAAGAGGGTTCCCCTTCCTCTGCATCTTCACCAGCATCTTTTGTTTCCTGAGTTGTTAATTTTAGCCATTCTGACAGGTGTGAGGTAGTATGTCATTGCGGTTTTGATTTGTATTTCCCTGATGCCGAGTGATGTTGAGCATTTTTCATGTGTCTGTTAGCCATTTGTATGTCTTCTTTGGAGAAATGTCTGTTAATTTAAATTAATTAAATTAAATTAAAAAAACATTTAAAGGGAAAAAATGGTGCAGAGTAAAAAACATTCTAGGAAAAAAAACCTAATGATCTAAATAAAGCCTATCTCAGACTCTCATCATCGTTTGATCCTTTTAGTTTTGGGAGTATGCTCACTGGACCAAGAGAATAAAAATGAAGAATAAAATATTGTTCAGTAATGAATGGGGCAAAAAAGGATTTCCATAGCATTCTTTAAATAGGAATGATAGCTTTATCTGAAGATAGATGGACAGTTGTAGGGTTACAGCTGGGATAGACCATGTTCAGGGGTAGTTTTGGAAAATAAAAGGCTGATAATTTTAATTAAATACAAAATTGGAAGGTTAAAAAAGAGGAAATGATTGGTTCTGTTTTGCTGCAAGAAAGATATGGAATACTTTTCTTTTGTTTATTTACCATCCACTTTCCTCTGAATTAAATATGGGTACAGTTGTCTTCCTCAGAGACATTGGACAGACACAGACATTGGAATGCCACTTTTTGGAATAATTTCCATTTTTTGGTAATGAGAAAGCAGGAAAGATTTGGCTATATGGAAATTTATATTTAGCTATAAATCCAATATCTTTATCTCTTGATTTTTAAAGGCAGTGGTGAAAGGAAGCACAGCATATGGTGAATTATGAATGAAGACATGAAAGGACTTCTTGGTCTGATTTGAAGCCAGTTCCTCCCCCACCCCACCCCATTTCTGGAGTTGTCTTGAGTCCATTATAAATATGACTCTAGTGAACCATACAAATATGTCCTTTGGAGTGTGGTACATGGGCTTAATATGTATTCTATCCCTGAGATGCTTTCATGCAAATAAGAAGTGCTACTTAATAAAAATCAATGTGTGCAAGGGTATAAACTAAATATCAAGTCTTCAAAATTCCTTCATGACTTAGATTACCAATGATGACTCTAACTCATTATTTATGTAGCAAAAGCATGTGGATATGAGTATGTGTGAGCAGCCCTAGAGGAGTGGAGAGAATCTTTCTGTTCACATCAAAGATGTCAGGGTATCAGGGACTATTATCAGGACTCCTTCTCCAAGACTTTTGGGGAAAGCTAATTAACTAACTAGCCAACTAACTAACAACAATGAATGGATTCACTGAACTAGACACTTTGCTGTGAGTACTTTTCTGAATATACATTATACTTACCAAAGTTTACAGTAAAAAATAGTGGAGAATGATTAACAGGCACCCAGGCCACTGGGATTAAGGCACCTTAAGCAATTAAGAAAGACAATTATTGATTGCTAGTTTCTGGTGAAAATAGGTAGGCAACTCAAATGGAGATAGCTAACAACTGGTCCTAAAGCTTAGGATCTGGTTTGTTACAGGGGAGAAATGTTTTTGAGAATATCATTTATATATACTCTCCAACATAGCTCTGGGTGAATGTGTCCCACATTCCACCAGGAAGGGGACTGTAAAAATTGAAAGAGCAGTTTTGCTCTTTAGTTGCCAAATACTTTTACACTTGGGGATGGATGCTTTTATGCTGGAAAGAGGAATTTATCAAAGGTGAGATAGGTGAATTAGTTAAAAAAGTGAGCCAACAATGATGGTAGAAGCATGGCTGCCAGGAGAAAAGAATGCAAGTGACAGTAGCAAAACCAGAAGTGGTGGAGGATATAATCCAAGGAGAAAATGATCCCTGCAGGACTCAGTGAGACCGAGAAGTGTTAAGGATTTGAAAGAATAATCCAGAGCTCAATACTCAAACACCACTAGGATTCTTTTTTTTTTTTAATTTAAATTCAGTAGCCAACACATAGTATATCATCAGTTTCAGATGTAGTGTTCAGTGATTCATCAGTTGCATATAACACCCAGTGCTCATCACATCACGTACCCTCCTTAATACCCATCACCCAGATACCCCATTCCCCCACCCCTTTCCCTTCCCTAGCCCTCAGTTTATTTCCCAGAGTCAAGAGTCTCTCTCTCTCATGGTTTGTCTCCCTCTGTGATTTCTTTCCATTCCATTTTCCCTCCTTTCCCCTGTGATCCTCTGTGCTGTTTCTTATATTCCACATATGAGTGACACCATATGATAATTGTCTTTCTCTGACTGACTTATTTTGCCTAGCATAATACCCTACAGTTCCATCCATGTCGATGTAAATGGTAGGTATTCATCCTTTCTGATGGCTGAGTAATATTCCATTGTACGTATGAACCACATCTTCTTTATCCATTCATCTGTTGAAGGACATCTTGGCTCTTTCCATAGTTTGGCTATTGTGGACATTGCTGCTATGAACATTGGGGTGCAGATGCCCCTTCGTTTCACTACGTCTCTATCTTTGGGGTAAATACCTCGTAGTGCAATTGCTGAATTGTAGGTTAGCTATATTTTTAACTTCTTGAGGAACCTCCATACTGTTTTCAGAGTGGCTGCACCAGCTTGCATTCCCACCAACAGTGTAAGAGCGTTCCCCTTTCTCCACATCCTCACCAACACTTGTTGTTTCCTGTCTTATTAATTTTAGCCATCCTAACTGGTGTAAGGTGGTGTCTTATTGTGGTTTTGATTTGTACCCTGATGACAAGTGATGTGGAGCATTTTTTCATGTGTCTGTTAGCCATTTGGATGTCTTCGTTGGAGAAATGTCTGTTCATGTCTCCTGCCCATTTCTTGACTGGATTATTTGTTTTTGGGGTGTTGAGTTTGATAAGTTCTTTATAGATCTTGGATACCAGCCCTTAATCCAATATATGATTTGCAAATATCTTCTCCCATTCCATAGGTTGCCTTTTAGTTTTGTCGACTGTTTCCTTTGCTGTGCAGCAGCTTTTTATCTTGATGAAGTCCCAATAGTTCATTTTTGCTTTTGTTTCCCTTGCCTTTAGAGACATGTCTTGCAAGAAGTTGCTGCAGCCGAGGCTGAAGAGGTTGCTGCCTGTGTTCTCCTCTAGGATTTTGATGGATTGCTGTCTCACATTTAGGTCTTTCATCCATTTTGAGTCTATCTTTGTGTATGGTGTAAGAGAATGGTCCAGTTTCATTCTTCTGCATGTGACTGTCCAATTTTCCCAGCACCATTTTTTGAAGAGACTATCTTTTTTCCATTGGATATTCTTTCCTGCTTTGTTGAAGATTAGTTGACCATAGAGTTGAGGGTCCATTTCCATTGCTGTATGTGTCTGTTTTTGTGCCAGTACCATGCTGTCTTGATGATGACAGCTTTGTAATATAGCTTGAAGTCCGGAATTGTGATGCCTCTGTCTTTGGTTTTCTTTTTCAGCGTTCCCCTGGCTATTTGGAGTCTTTTCTGGTTCCATACAAATTTTAGGATTATTTGTTCCAGCTCTGTGAAAAATGTCGATGGTATTTTGGTAGGGATGGCATTGAATGCACCACTAGGATTCTTATCTATACACCTGATTGTCTCTATAACTTCCTTCTTCCCATGATAGCCCTTCTACAAGTGACCTGGGAAAACAGGGATCACATTCTGATTGCCATTTTAATTGTCATCAAATCTTGGTTGTGTCCTGAATTGGAATGATTTCAGAAAATAAGGTTTATATTTTAAATTAAAATAGAGTATGGAGAATGGACTTTATTTAAAATATGTATGTGTTTAATAAATATAAATATATTTTATATATTTATAAATAAAAATATAACATTTATATTATAAATATACTTATTTAGGGTATTGTGCTAAGTGATGAGTGGAATATCAGGAAATTAGGACCTAGTCTTATCTTTCAAGAAATCTAGTGAAAGAACTGGTAACTATTAATCTGTTTCCAGGTTTTCAGTTCTAGATTGGGTGGTAATTTGTGTGGTGAATTATTCAAGATAGGTTAACTGCTGTAAAAACAAAACAAAACAACTCCCAAATTGAACTGCTTACATATCATACTTTATTGCAGATCGGTGAGGGTGGAAGGATAATTTAGGACCTAACACTCCTGTTCCATGCCTCTATTTTTTTTTAAGATTTTATTTATTTATTTATTTGAGAGACAGAGAGAGAAACAGCATGAGAGGGGAGAGGGTCAGAGGGAGAAGCAGGCTCCCCAGCTGAGCTGGGAGCCTGATGTGGGACTCGATCCCAGGACTCTGGGATCATGACCTGAGCCGAAGGCAGTCTCTTAACCAACTGAGCCACCCAGGCGCCCTGTTCCATGCCTCTAACATCACATAAGGCTTTGGAGTGTTCTATTGGATCCTCTGCATTCAGATAGGGGCCAGGACTGGAAGATTTTTATAGAGGCTAAGCCTGAATGTCACTTCTACTATATTCTAATGGCTGCATGGCCCACTGACTACAAGGAGGTCTGAGAAATGCAGTCTTTCTGCATTCCCAGAGGAAAACAAAGTGGGATCTAGATGATACACAGCATAGTCTGTGCCATCAGAAGGGATCTCTCAGGCTGACCTTTTCTAATTTCTGGGAGATTGAATTGGAATTGGTCATCAGCCATTAAATTTCCCACCTCTTAAATGAAACGGAAGCAGGGAAGACAATGAACACTTATCAGATAAGTCAATTAGCCCTTAAACAATCTACTGAGATGGGTATGTTTCTGGATTACAGAAGTAGTTGCTGAGGCTGGGAGAGGTAGGCAGCTTGCTCAAGGACACCTAGCTAGAGATCGGTGGAATAAGTATTTAGATCCACATGTCTATTTCCAAGGCATTTATTCTCTCATTGTCTCTGAAGTAGAAGTTTGGCTAAGGATGAACAAATATTTGTTGAATTAATTAAAAAGATAAAAGAAGTTATGCAGAAATGCAAAAGTAAGAAATGAAGAAAAAAATTTAAGAAACATTTATGGGGTTTAATAATTTTTTAAGAAAGTAAACGTGTGTGCTTAGAATTATAAGAAAAGGTACTCAGCACTTAGCTATTGTCCCACACTAAACTAAACCTAGGGAGCAGTGATTGGTTCTTTTTGTTTTTTTGAACCATTCATTCATGCATTCAACGACTATTTAACGAAAGCCTAGCGTGTGTGCTTCATGAGAATCAGGGATGAAGAAGACAAACATAGTTCTTTCACGAAGCAAGCTTATACACACATGTGCCTTAAAAACCACTCTCATGTAGCTTTTGTTGTGTTTGGGTAGCCCTTTCTTTTCTTTAGGTGCTGCATTGAAATCTGCTAAGTAATATCTTTGTTCTTTTCAAGCCAATGGGAGAACTCCTTCTTATAAAGTAGTATTTTGAGAATTCTTTCTGTGGGGAAGCACAGTAGTGAGTTGTTCCGCATTACTGAAGGCTTCCAAATACCAGTCTGCTTTTCTAGAAATTGTTGGATGACTCCTCCCAGGCACAGGGGGGAGCTCAACATTTAAGTATCATACCAAAAAGCATCTTTGGAATGAAGTGGTTCAGTAGGTTCTCAGAGGTCGAAATGTGTCTTTTCAGCTTTGCAAAATCAGCTTCCTTCACGCTTATATTCCTCCTTCTCAACCAAATGCTGTGACTTTGCACTTGCTAAACTTATCTGTGGCAGAAAGGAGACTGTCCCTAAAGCTGGGGATAAAGAGGAGGAAATGTCAGGCGCTAGGCAAGATATTTTCATTAACTCTGCAGCTAGTGAGTCCCTGAAAAAAAACCATACAAGCAAAATTCAACATTACAAAAGAATTGTCATTATTTGTTTTAAAGATAAGATTCTAATTATAATTTTAATACATATTGAGGTACTAAAGTAATCTATAATACAATTTTTAAGTCACATTATGTTTAATATACTCAGTAGCCAATGTAGATAATCCTTCTAGATATAGGCTGTCTCTTCCTGAAGTTTTCTAAAATGTCAGTTTGGAAAAGCACTTTTCTCCTGTTGAAATAATAATCAGATGTATTTAACATTTCTGTCGCTTTTACAAATTATTAAATCCTACCAGCATTTCTTGAATTTTCCCAGAGTCACTTTGTCTTATTGTATAGTTAAGTTATTACTTCTTTTTCAGTCATTCAACAAATAATCATTCAGCATTTCCTCTGTCTCAAGTCCTGTACTATTTGCTTGGGAGCCATCTATGAGCCAATTGGAAAAAGTCCTCATCCATTATCTTGGTTCCAGCAGAGGGAGATAGATAATAAACAATAAAGGTATTAGGTAGATGACATAGTTCACTTATTTCGGGGTAAGCCTCCTTCATTGAAAAGGTGACTGTAGAGCAAAATCTTGAAGACAATGAGGAAGTGGCCCAGTGGATACATTGAGGGAGAGACTTCCAGACAGCAAGAGCACTCCTTGCAAAGGCCCTGAGGCAGGAGCATGCTTGACATACTTGAGGAACAGTGAGGAGATGAGTGCCCAGATCAGAGAGCCAGGGCAGATGAGCTCAGAGTGGTAAAGTGGGCTAGATGGAGGGATTAGATGGGTGTAGGCCACTGTAAAGATCTTGGCTTTTGTTCTAAAGGGAATGAGGACTCATTGCAGGTTTTATTTTCTTTTTTAGACATCTATTTATTTACTTTGGAGAGGGAGAAAGAGAACAAGCGGAGGTAGGGGCAGAGGGAGAGGGAGACATGCAGACTCCCTGCTGAGTAGGGGCCCAAAGACACTGGCTTGATCCCAGGACCGTGAGATCATGATCTGAGCTGAAATCAAGAGTCGGTGCTTAACCGACTGAGCACCCAGGTGCCCCTCATTGCAAGTTTTTGACCATAATAGGAACATGATCTTTCCCTGTTTTCCTCTATTCTTATGATTGTTTGCTTTTGGACATTTTAATAATATTTATAATAGTGTTATTAGTAGTCTCATTTTTATAGTTGTTACAGTTAGTAGTCTCTAGTCATGAGTAAATTCACATTTTTATCTGGTATGTTGCCTACAAAATGCAAAACCAGATATTGTGACAGCTTAGTTATGTAAACAAATGATTCTTTTGTTCTGTGGATTCTAAGCGGTTAGGGAATTTCTGTGTTCTGATTGGTTGACTTTGTGACTCAGTTTGTCCAAATATCAGCTCTGATGCACATTTGCAGAGTGCAGATTTTAGTAACCAATCTTACAGTGAAGTGATGTCTGTAAAAGATTTTATTTATTTGTCAGAGAGAGCACAAGCAGGGGGGAGTGGCAGGCAGAGAGGGAGAAGCAGACTCCCCGCTGAGCAGGGAGCCCAGTGAGGGACTCCTTCCCAGGACCCTGGGACAATGACCTGAGCCGAAGGCAGACGCTTAACTGACTGAGCCACTGATGTTTGTATTATTATATAATTTTTCTGATTCTTTTTTATCTAGATTGATCTCTGAGCATTTACATTTTAATAAACCCCCTCAGAGGAATGCATTCTTCCCGTACACAGTGGCTCCCTTACATGTTTGCAAATATGAGCAAGTTTATATTTTGTATTTGATGCCCACTGCCCGTCTGTCAGTGAAGTGTGTGACTTCACATTCTGTATTTTCCAGCTAGGTTCGGAGGGTGTTTTTGGATCTTGCCCTAGGCCCATGGTCTGGAGAGGTTGTGGCCTGGTTCACCTCACAGTAATGGCTCATAGTAAGGTGTGTGGATTGAAGTGCTCCTGACTTGGAGCTCTGGGCCTGTCCAAGAAGAGA
The DNA here is from genome assembly GCF_002201575.2 of Neomonachus schauinslandi. Lineage (NCBI taxonomy): Eukaryota > Metazoa > Chordata > Mammalia > Carnivora > Phocidae > Neomonachus > Neomonachus schauinslandi. The sequence goes on from NC_058404.1 coordinate 145,611,760, forward strand.
AGTTTAATTTAATATAATTCTGTTTTCATAGAAGGAGTCGAATGATTAGAGTATTGAACTAGGTCTTAGATATTTCTAGTAATGGAAGCAATTTTATTTTGGTAGCTGGTAAGATAAAGTGGTGTAGGGAAGGAAAAAGTTTTTCCCAATCCTCTTAGGATACCCGGCTTGGTCTGAAAAGTAAACTGATAAAGACAGATTAATAGGATAAAGCATACTTATCTATTAACTTTTTACATGTATATAGAAGCCCTTACGAGAGACTGAGTACTGGAAGAAATGACCAGAGCAGGAAGCTTTTATACCTTTGAGGCAAAGAAACAATAAATTTGTGAAGAATTGAGGAAACAGAGGGGTTTGGGCTTGGGGTAGTCCTACTGGGGCTAGGTAGTTCTTATCTTCCTTAAGTAGGGCTAATTTAATAAGGTTTGTTTACAGATTCCTCTGGTGCCAACTCTGGGCTGATAGGAGTTTGTCTCTAGTAAAAGGAGAATTTATTTTCTGCCTTTAGAAAGTAGAAAACAGGGAGCTTTTTTTCTCCTGTATTTACTGCTTAATTGCCTTTAATTCAAGATAATTTTTATGTTAAAGAGGCATATTTTGAGGTGACATATTCTGGTTTCCTTTGCTGACAATCCCTGTACAAGTCTCAGACAAAGGGTAAGAGGAGCCTCAGTCTGCCCATCTGCAGGCCTTAGGCCAGAAGCGTGGAAGCAATCCTTATGGAACCATATAGAAAACCATATGGAAATATGGTTCAACCCTCTCACCAGGAGTAGGGGCTCCATCAAGGTCCAGAGGTAGTGAGATGATCCCAACTCCTTAGCCTTGTCCTCTATGCATATATCACTTTTGAGACGCTCAGACGCTTTTGATTTCAAAAGAAATTAAAACATGTTCATGGGCTTCTAAACCTGTTGTGGACCCTGGGCACTGAGCTACTACAGGACCTAATGGGTAAATTGGTCCTGACCCTCCAGGGATGGCCCTTGTTGTGGAAAGAGGTTAAGGATTCAGGATCCTGGTCTCAGCTAAGTATACTCTGATAATCACTAACAAGTTGAGCATGAGAAGAGTCTAAAGGATTAAGCAAGATCAAGCTTCCATAGATTGTTAAAAAATAGAATCTTTTAACAACTGTGAAGGGAAGTGTTTTTGTTGCTGTTCATCTTTTATCCCAGTTTCTTTCTTTATGCAATAGCTGCAATGAATTTGTCTTTTGCCAAAGTATAACTACATATAAATGGTCAAGGGGTAAATAGGAGGATTTTGGGAATCAGCACCTGAGCCAAAGACTTTTCTACCTCCACTCCTGCAGCATGGGATATTTTAATTGACTAATAGACTGATTGAATCAACAAACACTGAGCACTTTGCATATGCTTTTTGTATGGTGTTAGGGTCATGGTGAGCAATATAGGCATGCTCCTTGATCTTAGGGCATGTAGTCCTGGGTTGGGGAGGCGGGTGGAGAGGATTAGAGATGAGTGATGGACAATTATAACACAGAGTGTTAACACTTTATGGAAGGAGAAAGTGAAGGTTCTGAGAAAGAGCATGGGAAGGGAACTTAACCCAGATTTGCAAAGCACAGGGGCAGATCAGGCTCTCCAGATAAAGTGAAATTGGAATTGAGGACCAGCAGGATAAGTAGGAGTTAGCAAATGATGAGAAGAAAGAAAAGGAGGAGAGGGAAGAGAAGGAGGAGGAGAAGTTGGGAAGATCTCAAGCAACCAGGAGAGAGCTTAAAGAGTGCAGTGGGAGTCTAGGGAGGGGTCAGGGGAGAACCAGGACACACTGGAGAAACTACAAGGAGTTTGGCATGGATGAATCATAGAATGCATGTGGGAAGAAGAGAAGAAGCTGGAGAATTAGGCAGAAGCCATAGAGGCAGGGTCTTGAAGGCCCTTTATTATAAAAGTATCAGGGAGCCATGAAGGTTTTTTAAATTTTATTTAAATTCAATTAATTACCATATGATGTATTATTTGTTTCAGGGGTACAGGTCTGATTCATCAGTCTTATATAATACCCAATGCTCATTACAACACATGCCCTCCCCAATGTCCAACTCCTAGTTACACCAACCCTCCATCCCCCTCCCCTCCAGCAACCCTCAATTTGTTTCCTATGATTAAGAGTCTCTTATGGTTTGATTCCCTCTCTGGTTTTGTCTTATTTCATTTTTTCCTCTCTTCCCCTATGATCCTCTGCCTGTTTCCTAAATTCCACATATGAGTGAGATCATATGATAATTGTCTTTCTCTGATTGACTTATTTAACTTAGCATAATACCCTACAGTTCCATCCATGTCATTGCAAACGGCAAGATTTCATTTTTGATGGCTGCGTAATATTTCGTTGTGTGTGTGTGTGTGTGTGTGTGTGTGTGTGTGTGTGTGGTGTGTGTGTGTGTGTGTACCACATCTTCTTTATCCATTCATGTGTCGATGGACATCTGGGTTCTTTCCATAGTTTGGCTGTCGTGGACATTGCTGCTATGAACATTGGGGTGCAGGTGCCCCTTCGGATCATTACATTTGTATCTTTGGGGTAAATACCCAGTAGTGCAATTGCTGGGTCATAGGGTAGCTCTATTTTCAACTTCTTGAGGAACCTCCATACTGTTTTCCAGAGTGGCTGCACCAGCTTGCATTTCCACCAACAGTGTAGGAGGGTTTCCCTTTCTCCGCATCCTCGCCAACATCTGTTGTTTCCTGACTTGTTAATTTTGCCATTCTGACTGGTGTGAGGTGGTATCTCATTAAGGTTTTGATTTGGATTTCCCTGATGCCAAGCGATGTTGAGCACTTTTTCATGTGTCTGTTGGCCATTGGGATGTCTTTTTTGGAGAAATGTCTGTTCATGTCTTCTGCCCATTTCTTGATTGGCTTATTTGTTCTTTGGGTGTTGAGTTTGATAAGTTCTTTATAGATTTTGGATACTAGCCCTTTATCTGATATGTCATTTGCAAATATCTTCTCCCATTCTGTCGGTTGTCTTTTGGTTTTGTTGACTGTTTCCTTTGCTGTGCAAAAGCTTTTTATCTTGAAGTCCCAATCGTTCATTTTTGCCTTTGTTTCCCTTGCTTTTGGTGATGTTTCTAGGAAGAATTTGCTGTGCTTGAGGTTGAAGAGGTTGCTGCCTGTGTTCTCCTCTAGGATTTTGATGGATTCCTGTCTCACATTTACGTCTTTCATCCATTTTGAGTCTATTTTTGTGTATGGGTTTTATGGGTCAAGTGATATGTTTATGTTTGCATTTGAGAAAGACCATCTTGATTATAAAATAAATTAGAAAGAAATAAAAGTGTGGGAGGAGGGAAGGGAAGGAATGAGAAGGGACCATTATCATTAATTCAAGTGAAAGAAGATGTTGATGACTAGAGGTACACTGATGGCAATGGTTAGGAAGGAAAACAGATGTATCTGAGAGGGTTACTTAGTAGCTCTTATTGACAGGACTTGTAATAGACTGGAGGTGGAAGCTAGGGATACCATTTAACTTAATGGGAAGAAATAGGGGCAGAATTGAAATAAAGATCACAGAGAAGGTCCTCTTTGCAGGTTAATACTGACCACAGACTGTTCACATCTTGGTATGATACCCTATAAAACTTCTGCCCAATTTGGTCTTTGTTATGACCACATTGATGGAAGCAGCATATCTAGTGACAGTTACCCTCTCTTCTTCTTCCTCTGCTTTTTACCCTATAACCCTCCAAATTTTTGTCCCAACTCTCATCGCTTTCTAGAAGAAACAGCCCTGGAATGCCAATCTCATGGGACTGCGTTTCAGCAGGAGACTTGACCTGTAGTCTCCGGCGGCACCTTGCTTTGGCTCTTGGATGAGAAACAAGAATGTGCTGTAGTTTATTTGGGCATCACCTGATTTTTGAATTAGCCAAGGAACACCATTGCCTCAGCAATTTGCAGAGAAAAGCAGATTGTTACTAAGTTGTCACCGTTCAACCCTGAAAGCTGCCAAACTTGCCTTCGTCTGGACTAGAAGTGATTCCATCTCTTAGGCTAATTTTAGGGACAAGAGCCCTGGAATGGTGGGGAAGAGGAAGGTGTGTGGAAGTTTGAGGGACAAATCCTATCAGATGTTCTCTCTGAAGAGGATGTTCTTCTCTGAAGAAGATTTTTCTTCTTTTTTTACACATACTCTCCACCTCCTCTAATTGTAAAGCCATGCAATCCACAGATGTTGGCTTGGCAAGTGTGACGATGCAGTCAGAAAAGTGAAGCAGCAGAGGGTTCATTTTGCCAGGTACCAGGGCATGAGTTTTCAAGGAAGCAATACCTTCCCAGTGCACTGGTGAACAGTCAAAACATTTTACCCTCTCTCCTCGTTTTTCCTTTGGGGTGCTAGAAAAGGGTTGGGTTGGACTGGGGAAGACTGCAGAGGCATTTTTCTGTAGAACAGCTGAGGTCTCTGTATCATGTCTTGTGTTTGGTTTGGTTTTTATGGGTCCACAGTTGAAATACAGAAAAGCATAGGCGCCAAAAGGATTGAAAAGTCATTTGGAATAAGAATAGGAGCTTGAACATGACCTCATGGGAAGAATGTTGCTCAGTGGAGACAAGTGGGAAACTTACATAGATGTGGGGGGCTGACACATTGTTCACTTTCCAGGGGAGGATTGGGGGGGCAGCATGCCAAATGCTGGTAAAAATGTTCTGGAGGGAAGGGCGCCTGGGTGGCTCAGTTGGTTAAGCAACTGCCTTCGGCTCAGGAGTCCTGGGATCCTGGGATCGAGTCCCGCATTGGGCTCCCTGCTCGGAAGGGAGCCTGCTTCTCCCTCTGACCCTCCCCCCTCTCATGTGCTCTCTGTCTCTCTCATTCTCTCTGTCTCAAATAAATAAATAAAGTCTTTAAAAAAAAATGTTCTGGAGGGCAAACCTTACGTGGCCTGAGCATTTGGAATTTTTTGTTGGCTTCTTTCTACTGCTATATTTTCCAACTCTTTGGGCATAGGAAAGCTCTTTTCATTCCCTTGCAGGCTGTTAATTCCCTAATATGTAGGCCTTTGTCTCATTGACTAAATCCAAGCCAAAGGTAAGCAAATGAGAAATTTATCATCTCACAGTTCTGTGAAGATTGGAATTCCGCTGCCACAGGCCAGAAAAGTATCAGAAGGGAGGAAAGAGGTGGGGAACAGATCCTTCCCTAGCCCCTTCAGAGGGAGCATGGCCAAGCTGACACCTTGATCTCAAACTTCTGGCCTCCAGGAATGTGAGACAATACATTTCTGGTATTTAAGCTATTCATATTCATGTTACAGCAGCCCTAGGAAACTAACACACCATCTGAACCCCTTTAACAAATTGAGTGCCTGAATCTATGCTTCAAGAGCCTTTCTTGCTGCTTCTTTTGCAAATGTTTTTTTACTAGATCATAAAGATACTAGCTCAGATGGAGTCTGTTTACAGTATCATTCCCAGTGGTTATGTTTCTGTGTGTACTCTGCATTTGTGGTTGAGGTGAACTTTGCTGAGTTATATGAATCTAAGTGTTTCAAAATGGACCTCAACATGAACTCTGGATGTCCTTTATTTTTGAATCAAGAGAAATAGTCTTTAAAAGATTTAAAAAATACTTTTACATTTTTAGATAGATTTCAAGGAATCAAATGTTTCCCACATTAACTGTCTATTAGAATGAGTGTAATTGGGCAACCTCAGATAAGTCATTTACCTCTCTGAGTCACATATTTTAAAAATGGTGGTAACAACAGTTCCCTGTTTCATCAGAGAGTTGCTTTAAAAAAATCAAACTAAAGAGTGTGAAACTGCAAAATACTATACACTTGTGTTGACATTAACCAAATTTATGATTATGGTTTTATTTATAATTTGCACTCTGCATTCATTTAAAATAAATTTGAGACATAATGAAATACAGATAATTAAAATAGAAAATAAAATACAAAACCATCTAGGGGAAAGAGAACACAAATATACCGTAAGTCCTAAACTAAAGTAGTATGGTGGAAACTGCCTTAGCAAACAGGTAAATTACAATTCCCAGCCTTCTTTGCAGTCAGATGTGGCCATGTGATTTGGTTCTAGCCACTGGGTCCTAGTAAATGGAAATGATCTGTGCCACTTCCAGATTTGACTCAGAAAGCGTCCCACAGGGTGTTTTTCACACCATAACCCATTCACAAAGGATGGAAAGGTGACCTGAAGACCAGAGTGATCTTGGAAGCCATGTGTTGAATATGGTAGAGGTGTGTTAGCCTAGAATGCATGTGTGAGGAGCAGATAGAGCCTTTCTTTTCTCCAAAGGTAGTAGAAGTACCCACCCTGGGCTCCTCTCTGAGTGTGTAATGAACCTCTGCTGTCGTTATATTTTGGATCTGTTTTGTTATAGTAGTTTAGTTCAACTGATACATGCAGTTACTGTATTTGAGTATTAAATTCAGCTTTCAACATTTCTAAATCACAGACTGCTAAACGTGGGACACCTTAGAGATCTAGTCCACCCCACTCATTTTTCAGGTTATCATCTTTCTCTGTTAGTCCTGAAGTGTCTCTAGATTGCCTTCAAAATGAAATTCAAAATCCTTAACATGGTTCACAAAACATATTCTGATTTCTCCCTACTTTTCCACCTTGTTTCTTGCCATTATTTATTTTGCAGATACTTCTCCAATTAAACAGAAAAACTTGCCTTTCCTCTAACTTTCTTATTTCTGGGTTTCTTGCTGTCCCTGAACTGCTTTCTTTTTTTCTTGCCTATTTTGAGATTATCTCAATTATCACCTCTGGAAAGCTCTTCCTAATTCTCCCTACTCTCCTCACTATTTATCTTATATTTTCTTGTATTTTCCCACAGCACTCCATGCTGTTCCTATAATACTTACTTTGCTCTATTGTAATCGTTGGTTTGATTTAGGGACTTGTCAACTAGACAGGAGTTCATTGATGGAGAAGACTTTCTTTGAACATTTTTGTATCCCTGGTTTCTACCACAATACCTAGAATGTTTTGTTTTGTTTTTAAAGATTTTATTTATTTGACAGAGAGAGACACAGCGAGAGAGGGAACACAAGCAGGGGGAGTGGGAGAGGGAGAAGCAGGCTTTCCGCAGAGCAGGGAGCCCGACACGGGGCTCAATCCCAGGACCCTGGGATCATGACCTGAGCGGAAGGCAGATGCTTAACGACTGAGCCACCCAGGCACCCCAATACCTAGAATGTTTTTCAAATAAGTGAGCAAATTATTTCAGCGATATTTATTGAGTGCTTCACATGTGCCAGGTTCTTTAAGTGCTAGGGATCCAAAAATTGACAAGGCCCTGCCTTCATGGAGATTACAGTCTAGTGGAGGAGATAGACATTAAACAGATAATCATACAAAAAAATATGACCGTGGTAAATGCTGCACATATACACATATCAGCCATTAGTAATGTACTGTCTGATTTCTCAGCACTTGACTACAAGAAATTTGTGATTTGGCACTCAAAATTACCATAGTTTCACATGTTGCAAAATTATTGAATCCTATAAGTAATAATCAAACCTATTACATATTGAGCCCTTATTATGGGTGAGGCACTTCAAAAGGATTATCACCTTAAGATTTTGTTGAATCCTCAGGAAAACCCTCTCAGTTATAGACTATTATTACAGAGGAATGAATTTATAATTATGGTCTCTAGACCAAACTCAGAATCAGAACCATCTACCCAAAGGTGTAGTCAGGCACAGGTTGGGTTAGTTTTCAGCCATGACTTGTACCAAGCTCTGATCTGGGTAATACCCAGTGTTGTCTGGAATTGATCTACAACTTGCTTTTCTTCACAGAGGGAATTAAAAAGTGAGCTGCTTCTTGGATCTAGTGAAATTTCAACTCCAAACCATTGGAATCTGTGTATTCCTGTGAGTACTTGGGGAAGCCTGGGAAAATGTACCTACATGTGAGGGTTTACTACATGTTTCCTCCCCCACCTTTCTTTTCTTTTTTCCCCACTGTCTCATTACAATCATCCCCCATTTTCAGATAGGAAAGTTGGGGCTTAGTGGGATAATAAGTGCTATATCCAGAGATGTGATGTGATTTGCCTAAATTCAGCTATGAAAAATAAAGCTCTGTTTTCATATATATAAGAATCAATGACTTATAGAGACAATTAGAAAAAATATAGGCTTATAATTTCAGATGTTTAAAAAAAGGAAGCACTCAAGTTTTTCAGGTGATACATTTCTGGCCTTTAATTGTAGAAGAAATTGTTTGGAATTTTACATATGGGAGTCAAAATGTTTCCTGGGACACTGTCCTTGCTTTGGATTAGAATGGAACAGATATACCAGCAAATGTAGAAAAAGTACTAATTACTATGACAGAGTAGCTATTATATATTATGAACATGCATAGAAAGTGGTAGCTATATTTCCATGGATGGTCAGGAACAATGTTACTGAGGAGGTGACATTTGATCTGGTCTCATTAGTTTGAGTAGAAATTCATGGAACTGAGAGAGAGAAGGTATATACAGAGCAGAAGTACAGAGTGTGCAAGAGCTTGGAAGTGTTACAGGGCACATAGGAAAAGAGCAAAGAGTTGAGTTTGCTTATTATAGAGGATGCATGCTGGGAGAGTGGTGGTGATGAGAGAGTGGCCAGAGGGAAGGTAGACCAAATCACAGAAGGCTTTGTGGGCTATGACTAGAAGTGCAGATATCATCTTATGTAAAATATAAAATGTGAGGTTAATGAAAACATTTAAGACAGGGAAAGGACGTAAATATATTGGTGTTTTCAAATGGTAACAGTGAAGATAGGAAAGCAGAACTGCTTTGAGAAGGCTCTTCTCAAGAAAAATTTAGGAGATAGAAACTATGAGAACTGATGGCAAAAATAATTTAGGTGAGAAGAAGAACTGGAGCTGTGCTTTCCAGTAGGATAGCCACATGTGGCTATGTAAATTAACACTAAATACAGTAAAAAGTCATTTCCTCAGCCATACTAGCCACATTTCAAATGCTCTATAACCATGAGAGTCTTGGACACCACATTGGGCAGCACAGACACAGAACATTTTCATCATCACAGAAAGTTCTATTGGGCAGCACTGGATTAAAGACTGTTTTAAATTTGGGCAGTGAATGACAATGGCACTTAAATAGGGAGTATAAGAGAAAGTTGAAAGAAAAAGAAAAGGACTTCCATTTTGACACAATGCATTTAAGATATTGTTGGGCATCCAGGTGAAAATGTTAAGCAAGCTGTTGGAAATTAGGTCTGATACTCAGGATTAGAGACAGATATTTCAGGGCCTTCAATTTATAACTACAGGCTGAAGCCATGGAAGTGGTTTGAAAAGAGGACCAGGAATACCCCCATAGACCTCCCTCACTTAAAGGGAAGCAGAGAAATAGTAATACAGTATGAAAAGTGATCTAAGGAGGGCAATTTGAAAAGGCAGAGAAGAACTCTGAGGGAGTGATAAAGTCAGGATTGACAAATTAGGCAAAAATGTCAAAGCTGGGGTACTTGGGTGGCTCAGTTGCTTGGGGTTCTCTCTCTCCCTCTTCTTTTGCCCCTCCCCCCACTCTCAAATAAATAAAATCTTTAAAAAAAATGTTCAAAGCCTTAGAGCATCCAAATAGGATTAACCCTAAAAAGACTCCTCTGGTTTGGAGGTCAGGAAGTCATTAGTAATCTTGCCTACAGTGGTTTCAGTGAGTGGTGGGAGAAGAAACCAGATTTCAGCAGAGCTGGAATGAAATTGGTGTACTGGGGGGAGGGGTGGTATAGAAGAGACTAGCCCTCCCTCCTTTGACAAATTTGGCTGTGAGGATGGCAAAGAGACATAATTATCTTGAGGGACAGGAAAGGATAAAGAAAAATTCTTATTTTTTAGGAAGTGTGAAACTTGAATTTTTTTTACCCGTAAGGAAGGAGTGGGCGGAGTGGAAAAGACTTAAATGGCCTCGGAGTGAAGGTATAAATACTGAGCCAAGTGTCAGAGATAGTGGAAGGGAAGATGGGTGAACCTTGGGAAGGGAAAAAAGATACTTCTGTTTCTCAGAGCCAGGATGGATGGAGAGAGGGATTAATAGTTGGGGGTGGAGGTAGAGAAATTTGGAACTGTTCACATCTTAGTTTTGTAATGTAATGTTCTCAACTATGATTTATAGACTATACAGAAATAGTATGTATGTGGCTGATATTGAACCTTGATAGAAGCCAAAGGCATGTCAACAGTGTGTAACTCAATTCGTATGATTTTGTATTGGGGGAAGCTAATGAAGTCTAAATGGACAATTTTCCAGACTGGAATGACTTATAGTAAATCCATTAAGCTAGCTTCTGATATGTCCGTGTCTAAATAGGACTTCTGTAGAACAGGTTAATAATCAGCTCAGGGTTGAATTTTGTGGTAAATAAGCTCCAAGGAAGACAAAATAAACAAATGAATAAGTCTGTACTTTATACATCAGAGTCAGACTGCAGAGACCAAATACAGAAAATAAAAGAAAACCTAAAACACTAACAGAGAAGAAAAAAACATTAACTACAAGGGTAGTTAATTAAATTAGATTGGCAACTATGTTTTCTTTAAAGATATTTCTCTTCTTTCTTCTGTCTTCTATTGTTGCCACTGAGAAGTCTGTTGCCAATCTAGTATACCCAACTAAACTGTGATTGAAGGGCAAAGGTAAAATGAAGACGTTGAAAAGTAATCTTGAAAGAATTTACTAGTTAAACATTCTCATGGAAAAAATGACTCAAGAACACACTTTAGGAATAAAGACTTGTGAATGTATAGAAGGAAAATATGAGAAGCAAGAGGCAATGTGATAAAAAAAAACTGGTAAATATGGCAGTATCTACATAATCACTAACTCTATAAAACAATAAAAACAGTACTGATTAGTTTAAAGATAAAACATATGTGGAGGTAAAATACTAAACAATAATAATGTGTAAAATAGGAGGAATGTGAGTAGAGTGAAAAGTTCTGCAGGCCTTTTATTACCCAGGAAGAAGAGAGATAAATTATTTCAGATTTTAAGTCAAATTATGCATGTAGAAACTATAAGGGTAACCACTAAAGTTATAGAAATAGAATATATAAAATTCAAATAACTCAAAATCTGAAAACAAAGGTCAAACTTAAGCCAAGTAAGAGAATAAAAAAAGAGAGTTGTAGAGAATTTTTCATATTGTGCCTACTGGCTCTTTTTTATTTTACTTTAAAGATGTTTCACTATCAGTTGTGAATGTCTTTGAGTTTACGGGTTTAGGAAAAGGGAGACTATGTAGTTTCCTCCATACCTGTGACATGCCAGCCAACATAGTGCTAAATGTTAGTGTCACATAGTGTCATTTCGGTGGTGAAATGATCATATACATAGAAATTCCAACAGAATTAAGAGAAATCTATTAGAACTGAAAAGAGTTCAGCAAATAGGTATACGACCTATTTATAAAAATCAATAGTATTTTCCTATGCAATTATCCACTAGAAAATATAATTGAAATATGATGCTTTTTATAATATTACCCAAAATGAATAAATATCTAGAAACCAACTTAAAAAAGAAAGCCAGTATCTTTGTGTAGAAATACTTAAAGCTCCATTAAAAACATAAAAGAAATTTTGAATAAATGGATAGGCTGATTTAATGTGGTACAGATGTTAATTTTCCTCAAACAAATCTACAAGCTCAATACAATTCCAGTCAAAATTCCATTTATATTTTTTGAAGAACTTGAAAAATCTTTATAAAATCTGGGAGAATAAAAGTCTATGAATAGCTAAGCCATATTTGAAAAAGAAGAGAAAAGAGAGAGGATTTACTCTATCGGATATTAAGACACTTGACAATTATGTGGTTTAAATTTTTTTTTAATTATTGGTTATGGAACAGACAAACAGATCAGTGAAATGGAATATAGACTCAGAAACTGAACTGCGTATATGGGGAATTTATATAGCTGAGAGATAAAGTGACATATTAAAAAAGGATGAAAGAACAGATTATTTTAGCATCACTGGAAAAATCCTCACATACAAAGAAGAAATTGGATCCCTGTTTTACACTGTTTAAGAGGCAATTCTGCATGAATTAAAGACATCACGTTGAAGGTTAAAAATTCTAAAGCTAATAGATAAAAATATTTATAGAAACATTTATAGAAAAACAACCACAAAAAATAGGTTAAGGATATGAAAAGGCAATATAAAGAGGGAAATCTGAATGGCTAACAGAGTCATAAAGAGCAATTTCAAATGTTGTAATCAGAGATGTTAAAGCGACAGTGAGATGCCATATTAAAGCTATCAGAACAGCAAACATTAGAAATGTACATACAAGTGTAGGTCAGGATATGTCACAATAGATACTTTAATGTTCTCCCATGGATGTGTGGAGTGGTATGTTCATTGCTGTTATGCCATATGGCCTGGCAGATTCTTGGGTGTTTAAACCCAGAGAATTTCTTGCACATATCTATGAAGATACATATAAGTAATGTTAAAATAGGAAATAACGTGTGTGTTAGAACTGATGAAAACATAAAATATTTGTAGAGAAGAGAAAGTAGGGCAGCAGGTTGGTGAGATGTCTATAAGCTTGTTTATTCTTTCTTTTGGGTTTGAGTTTTGACGGAAGGCTATAAAGCCATCTGGATAGGTATGGGGGAATCAAAGTGACTAGGCTATCTGTGCAGATTTTTATGCAAAGCCTTGCCTTTGGCCTGAGCCACATCTAACATGGTGACAGAAGGAAATAAACACAGATGGAGGATGGTGTCTAGAGGAATGACCCTGAGGTCTTGTGCCTGATTCCACACTGTAGATGATATGGGGGCAATGAGAGGACTGGAGACATGGGCTTAGGACAAAGAGGCAGAAATGTGCAGGGACGTCCTGAGAACAAACTAATGGCTGTGTTTACTGACTTCAGCAGTGGGTGTCTGCATGATGCTCTGTAGGGCTAGGAGTGATCAGCCACATTTCAGGAGAGGTCATCATAGAATTCCCAGGGGCCAAACCATATCCAACTACTTCAAAAACCCAGATACCAAGAAAAGGCATAAAGACCTACAGGTGAGGAATGTAAGCACCCCTTCCTCTGATAGTTAAAATCACAAGATTTCCCTCATACTCACAGATGACATATTGGAGAGCAGAAAGGGGGAAAGGAGGTTGGCTACAAAGATGAATAACTTACCCCAAAGAGAGTTAACCTGAAAGAAATAGTTAAGCAGGAAGAGATGTCTTTAATTGGCATGGGAGATTAGAGCAGTTTTAAAATAAGATGCTGTGTTTCCCCCCCTGCATATCTGGGTGTGAAGTTTGTGGCCTGACCTTGTTACATTGCCATATGAATTGTCATTGCACCAAATTAAGTATGGGATTCAGGCAGTTCTTTTTCACACTTGATCTAAACAAATGGAAACCCTGTGGAGCAGATTACGGATGATTCAGAGCAGGAAACACACTTTAACAAGGAAACAAGAATCATAAGGCCATGGTAATCGTGTATAATGGGTTCACCCACGACTATTAAACAGAGGCCATTGTGGGATAAAAGCAGCTTCTATGACTCTTAATGGTTTTGACAACCTGAGAAACTTGAGTCAGCCTCACTCAGGTGATTTCAGGACTCCAATGGCTTTCCTCATGCCCCCGCCTTTTTTTTTTTTAAATCTCCTGACAGATGCTACTCTTTGCTTTTCGGTTCTTGGCTACTGCCTCTTTTTTTCCCTTAAAATGCACATACCTTAATTTAACACTGATTTAAAGCAATTTTCCCCCATTTCTTTTTGGTCACCAAATTTTCCTCTGATTATTTCTTCCTACCTTGTTTTGAGTAATAATGTCTACCAGCAGGGAGAACTTATTATAAGATAGTTGTTTCTCATTCTTAATTAATCAAAGATAAAGAACAGTTCAATTTAGAACTTCTGGTCTGCTTCTAGAGCTAGCCACTACCACTTCACTGCCTAAGGATATTCTAGGCTTACAGTTTCCCTTTATGCTCATTTATCACTTCCGGGACCTCCAAAATGGAGACACAGTAAACGAATAAGGCAGTACAGTACAGTTTGGGTGAAAGAACGTGACTGGTTATTGAATGAGTTCATATCCTAGTTTTGTTTTTCACTTAGGCAAGATACTAAACTGAGCCTCATTCATTTAAAAGATGTTGGAGGGGATGTGGAGAAAGGGGAACTCTCCTACACTGTTGGTATGAATGCAAGCTGCTGCAGCCACTCTGGAAAACAGTATGGAGGTTCCTAAAAAAGTTGAAAATAGAGCTACCATATGATCCACAATTGTACTACTGGGTATTTACCCCAAAGATACAAGTGTAGTGATCCGAAGGGGTACATGCAGCCCGATGTTTATAGCAGCAATGTCCACAATAGCCAAACTGTGGAAAGAGCTAAGATGTCCATCGACAGATGAATGGATAAAGAAAATGTGGTATATATATACAATGGAATATTACTCAGCCATCAGAAAGGAATGAGATCTTGCCATTTGCAACGACATGGATGGAACTGGAGGGTATTATGCTGAGCAAAATAAGTCAATCAGAGAAAGACATGTATCATATGATCTCACTGATATGAGGAATTCTTAATCTCAGGAAACAAACTGAGGGTTGCTGGAGTGGTGGGGGGTGGGAGGGATGGGGTGGCTGGGTGATAGACATTGGGGAGGGTATGTGCTATGGTGAGCACTATGAATTGTGTAAGACTGTTGAATCACAGACCTGTAACCCTGAAACAAATAATACATTATATGTTAAAAAAAAAAGAAGAAGAAGAAGATAGTAGGAAGGGAAAAATGAAGGGGGGGAAATCAGAGGAGGAGATGAACCATGAGAGACTATGGACTCTGAGAAACAAACTGAGAGTTCTAGAGGGGAGGGGGGTGGGGGGATGGGTTAGCCTGGTGATGGGTATTAAAGAGGGCATGTATTGAATGGAGCACTGGGTGTTATACTCAAACAATGAATCATGGAACACTAAAAAAACAAAAAAAAAAAGATAAGACTTTCTGCATTATTGTGGGAAAATTTAGATGGTTCAATATGTGTAACAGTGAGGAGGGGGAAGCTATTTAATTTCCAATATTTAGGGTTATTTTACCATAGTTTTATCTAATTCTAGCTCTGTAAACAAGAAGTTTCCAAATAAGAAAAAAAGGTAAAGTTAATAGTTACTTGAGAAGTTTGGGTAGATTCTTTGGTGGAATTCCTCCCAGAAAGTGAGAAAATGAATGATTCAAGTGAGTAACAAATGTTTCTCAAAGTAAGGTAGTTTCCAGTTTTTTAACAAATCGGCTGATAGATCATTAAGCAAATTTGGGTGATAGACCACTGTATTAGTTTCCAGGGCTGCTATAAGAAAGTACCAAAACTGAGTAGCTTAAACAACAGAAATTCATTGTCTCGTAGTTCTAGAGAAATCTGAAATCAAGGTGTCAGTAAGGCCATATTCTCTCAGATCTGTGGTGGAGAGTCCTTCCTTGCCTCTCCCAGCTTCTGCTCTGTGTCAGTAATCCTTGGCACTCCTTGGTTTTAGGTGAATCATTCCAATCTCTATTATCAGATGGCTATCTTCTTCCTGTGTCTTTACCTCATCTTCCTTCTGTGAGTGTTGGGTCCAAATTTCGCCTTTTTATTTTTTTGAAAGATTTTATTTATTTATTTGAGAGAGAGGGCACAAGCATGAGCTGGGGGAGGGGCAGAGGAAGAGAAAGGGGGGACAAACAGACTCCCTACTGAGCAGGGAGCCCAATGTGGGGCTCAATCCCAGGACCCTGAGACCATGACCTGAGCCAAAGGCAGCCGCTTAATCAACTGAGCCACCCAGGTGCCCCTCCCCTTTTTATAAGGGCACCAGTCTTATTGGATAAGGGGCCCATCCTGTCCCAGCATGACCTTATCTTAACCAATTATACTTGCAACAACCCTATTTCCAAATAAGGTCACATTCTAATGTATTGGGAGTTAGAGCTTCAACATATGAATTTTGGGGGACACAATTCAACCCATAACAAGAAGAAAGAATTCTAGAGGAAAGAAATTGCTAACTCATAGCCAGAGAACCTTGGTAAGTTTGTATATTCTGTTTTCTTTTAGTCCCGAGTCAATAAAAATTGGGGGTTCAACCGAGGCTTTGGGTATTCATTGCTTGTTGGAGAGCTGTTCAGAGGCCGGGTAGGTCCATCAGAAGCATAATTCCTTTCCAGAGGTGGCTTGGCATATGGAGCTCACTAGGGGTAAAGGCAGTCGTAATGTGTAGGTGAGCCAGCAGGAGAGGTAGACAAGTCCAGACACAAGTTGAAAAGAACCTTTCTATTATGGACTCACTTCCCAGCATATTATAGAAAGCAGTTCCTACTGGACCTAGGGAAAGCGCCTTCTCAATAGAATGTGACCTCCTCCTTCCAGAATCACAGATTTATGAATTTTCCTGTTGGTTTCTTTATTTTTATCTCCCTAGTTGCTCAGAGGAAAATCAGGGTAATTCTGACAGTAGAACTTTCAACCTAAGGCCTTTTATTGCTCCTGGGTTTGTGGTTTTGGGTATTACTCATACATTTACATCCACAAAGTAACCTTGAGTTGTTGAAATGTAGTCTTTAATTAATCAAGTAATCTAAGTAAAACCTTCCCTGTTAGGCATTTCTTGTATCATTTTTCCAGTGAATTTTGAAACTGGGTTTCCAATAATTTTCTGATCATGAAGGATCCTCTGGCTTCGGACTCACAGTAGAAAAGTTCGTGGAAAGCCTAGGGTGTTAACTTCTTTCTGGGCTGTATTCCAGCTGGTTTTAAATCACTCTGCTTGCTTTGGCTTTCCCACATTCCCTCTTTATGTGGGTGTTATAGGAACCTTCCACTAGTGTCCAGTAAAACTCACCCCTCGCCTCTCAATCTTGCTACAAAAGGTTGGAAAAAACCTGGTGGTAATCTTACCTTAAAACTCGGGCCAAAGGATAGACAGAGGTAACTGGAGGGGAAGTGAGGTGTGGTGGTCATTTTTCACACTTAACTGTTTGTGAGGAACAATCAGGAAAGAGCTCCACAGAGGGAATGGCCCTTATGTAGTGAGCCCTCTGGAGGACATATGAGTCCCATGAGAATTCGAGGTTCACCTAGATGTTTAAGAAAGGATTAGTAATTCATGTGTGCTACCAGCCAAAGGCAAAAAGGAAGTTATTCTTGTGTTGTGGGTGGCCAATGTCCATGGAGCTATGGAATTATCTGACAGAGATAAATAACAATGAAGAAAAACAAATGAGGGATTATTTCTAAGCAGACAGCTCTACTATTAAGACATCTAGGTAAGCAATGAGCACATAGGGGGATGTTCAAGTGTAGAGAGCATCACACCTCTCATAATATATTTTCATTAAAAAATTATTTTACCTCCCTTTTATAATTATGAAGGTAATACATGTACGTTGAAGAATAATCAGACTGTATGGGAAGAAAATTAAGGAACTTAGAAAAAATATAAACCTACCACAATTATTTTCATCATTGCGCATTACCTTCTAGTTTTTGTCTAATGCTTTCATTTTCCTTGAGTTGTAATCTGCTTAATATTAAATCATAAACATTTTCCCGTGTTGTTACATAGTCTTTATCCTCATTTTACAAGGCAATATACCAGTTCATCGTATTACGTCTGTTAAACCATTTTCCTATGGTGAGATGTTAAGAAACATGTACTTTTATGGATAAGTTGAATTATATTCTTCATAGATGGTATTTTGATTCATTGCATTTGGGGGGAATACATTTTCTAGGAACCATCTTGGGTTCATTAGACATAAGAATTTATTAAAAATGAGAATTACCCAGTACCTGTTCCACCAGCCATTTGTAGAAGTTGATACCATGGAGTTAGTATTCAAAAAGAAAGAAAGAAAGAAAGAAAGAGAGAGAGAGAGAGAGAAAGAAAGAAAAAGAAAGGAAGGAAGGAAGGAAGGAAGAAGAAAGAAAGAAAGAAAGAAAGAAAGAAAGAAAGAAAGAAAGAAAGAAAGGAAAGAAAGAAAGAAAGAAAGAAAGAAAGAAAGAAAGAAAGAAAGAAAGAAAGAAAGA